>NW_026000168.1:14976735-15023714 GCF_001458135.2 Marmota marmota marmota
CTGGTACAAAGACCTCTCCACAGGTGTGGCTGTATACTGGACCGGTAGTCAGTGACGGGTAAGATCCAATTGCAATGGTACCAACCTAAGGACCATATGTACTATTGGACAACCTAAGGCAGGCACGGTCCCTAAGCCACATGCTTGTTGTTTAAACAGAGAGGGGGAGATGTTGAGAGCCACAGCCGAAGGGGCCCCAGCAAACTTCCAGCTGCCAGCAAACTTCCAGCTGCCGGCTGATGATTGGCTCACAGCGGCCCCAGCAACATCTAGCTGATTGGCTCCTCTGCGGTGATGCTCATTGGGCTGTTTCCCTGCCCTTTCAGACCACGGAGCTGCTCATTGGGGGACTTTTTTGGCTCCGCCCACGTGACCCAGCCAATCGGCCTCAAGAGCAGGAGGATTGTGGGAGGTGGAGAGAAGCTTGTGGGGGAGAGAGAGGCTTGTGGAAAGCTGGTGGTGGCAGTTGGGGCTCTGAGGGTTTTTCCTGAGGAGCTGTTTTGTTTGGCGTGTGTGGTTCTAAAAATAAAGTTAGTTTCTTTTGACAAGTGGCTCCTGATTGTGCCCAGCCAGACTGCGGCAGGTACCTACCATGTTTCAGGTACTCTGGATTATCTTTGTGTACATTTTGTAAGATGCCATTCTGGTCTCCATTTTATGGATAAGGGCATGCTGGCTCAGAGAAGCTTCCTCAGTTGCAAAACTGGTATTTTGAACTCAGATCTGAGTCCATCTCCCAAGCTCTTGATAACCACTAAACATACTACGACCACTCAGCCGACTGGCACTCTTGACTCTCTTAGCTCAAGCATGGGTCACAGTAAGCCCACCTCTGAGGCTTCATGTGCAGCCCAGATGGTAGAAGAAGGAACCAGGGCCAGGTGATGTTACCGGCCTTCATGTGAGCACCAGTCTGTCCTCCCAGGACAGAGGCAGTGTCAGAGTTGCCTGGATCCCCCAGCAACAGTCAGGGCTGGGGCAGACCCTGGGAATGAAAACCATCTATCACGTGATATCCTACTGCCTTCCACCTCCAACTCTGATGCCCCACTTCTAATTCAACCGCAAAAGGGTTTCCAGGGAGTTTCTCCAAACAGGCCAATTGTTGCACAATGATACATGTGTCCCCAACAGGATAGCCAATGGAAGGTAGCTGCTTTCAAACACTCTGTGCTCCTGCTAAGTTGACCCTCCATTAACAACCTCTGCTCACGCGGCACTTGCTCTCTACTCAGTTTGCCCTCCTCCCCCCAACAAATCCCCAGTGTCAACTCACCCCTCCACGTCTTCTGGTTAAATGAGAGGCGTCAGGCCTTGGAAAATGGGGCCCATGTCTTGCTGGCTCTGGGGACTGGGTGACGAAGTTCAACTCTGGAAAAGGGAAGAGATGGATTGGTTAGGGGTCACATGACCTGATTCAGGTCAGGAAGTAGGGTCGGGAACAGTGGTGTGAGTGTCCCCTGAGTAATGGCTCTGGGCTAGGGCCAGTATTGGGGGTGTAGATGTAGGGGAAACAGGGGTGCCCCTCCCCCAACTCCCCTCAGGGCTGACGCAGCTACACAGGACCCCACCCCTGCCTTCTGCATTGAGATCTGCCCAGGTGGGTTTCACCACTCCCAGGCCCCATGCTCATCTCAGGGCAGCAGGTCCATCTGCTGGTAGGGGTCAAAGTGGAATCTCCCTGTTGGTGGCTGGTGTGACCGTGATGGTAGAGGGGGTATGGTGCAATGGTCACAGGTGTGTGCTCTAGAGAAACAGAGTCCTTTCCTTGGCTAGTGACTTTGAAGCCCCTGCTTCCCCACATGGAGAACAGAAAGAATACCCATTTCTCAAGATTTTTTTTTTTGAGAGGTAATGATATGTATAAATACTTTGGCTTTAGAAGGGTTCAATAAACAGCAGCAGAGACCAAATGGATGTTATACGTGTCTTTATTGGCCCCCTTTTATTGATTGGTCTATCCATCCACTCTATCCATCCATCCATCCATCCACTCACCCATTCATCCATCATTCATCCACCATCTATCCATTTATTTATGTATCACTTTTTTAGTTTGAAATAGATATAAATTTAGAGGAAATTGGAAAGAAATGTACAGGGAGGCTCCATGCACCTCCCTCAGACACCCCCCAAATTAACATCTTGCACAACCAGAGTACATCATCAAAAATAGACATGTGAAATTGCACAATTCATAGACCTAATTCAGACTTTCCAGTTTTATATGCATTTATATGCTCCAGGAAACTTTACATATGGTTTTATGTAATCATCATCACAACCAAGATCCCAAAGTGTCCCATCACTATGAGGCTTCCTTGGGCTACCCCTTTATAGTCACACCCATTTCCTGCCAACTCTCATCCCTGATCCCTAACAACCACCAGCCCATTCTCTATCGTATTAGGCTTTCAATAATTTAAACATGGAACAAGGCAATATATAACCATTTGGGGATTGGCTTTTTTTTTTTAACTTGGCTTAATCCTCTGGAGACTCATCCAGGTTGCTGTGCCTATCAATAGTTCATTTAATTTTATTGTTGAGTAATATTTCATGCATGGATGTGCCACAGCAAGTTTAATCATTTACTCATTTAAGGACCTCTGAGTTATTTCCACTTTTGGGGAATAATTATGTATAATGCTCCTATAAACAATGGTGTACAAGTTTTTAAAAATGTGAACATAGTTTTCACTTATTTGTGATAAATGCCCTAAAGTGCAATTGTTGGGTCACATGATAGTTGCATATTTTAAAAGGAAATTGCTCGGGGCTGGGATTGTAGCTCAGTGGTATAGAGCTTGCCTAGCATGGGTGAGGCACTGGATTTGATCCCTCAGCAACACATTAAAAAATAAATAAAATAAAGATATGTGTCCATCTACAACTAAAATATTTTTTAAAAATGATTTTTTAAAAAAATAAAAAAAAATAAAAAGATATTGTTAAACTTTTCCAGAGTAGCTGTACTATTTTATATACCTACCAGAAATGCATGAGTGACCCAACTTTTCTGCATCCTTGTAGGCATTTGGAGTTGTCATTATTTTCCATTTAAGTCCCTCTGATAGGTGTGGGATGTTATCTCATTGTGATTTTAATCTGCATTTCCCTAGTGGCTAACGATGTTAAACATCTTTTCATGTGAAATGAAAAATGAGTCTTCAGAGAGATGACTCTTCATGTCTTTTTCTCATTTTCTAATTGAATTGTTTAATTTTTTTTTACTTTTGCATTTATGAGTTTCTTTTAAATGCCAGATACTGTAACCTTCTCAGATTTTATGGTTTGTTAATATTTTCTTTCAGTTTATATTTTTTCATTCTCTAAACAGATGTGTGTGTGTGTGTGTGTGTGTGTGTGTGTGTGTGTGTAAAGCACAAGCTTTTAATTTTGGTGAAGTCCAATTTATCATTTTTTTTTTCTTTTTACGGACCATGCATTTGGTGTCAAACATAAGAACTCTGCTTCTTAGCCCTAGATACTGAATATTCTTCTCTTGCTTTTTTTCTAAATGCTTTATAGTTTTGCATTTTGCCTTTAAGTCTGTGGTCCACTTGAGTTAATATTTAAAAAAACTTAGACTTAAGTTGACATTATTGTTATTATTATTGTTTTGCCTATGGATGTCCAGTTGCTCCAGCACTATTTATTAGATAGACTGTGATCTTTCCTCCACTGAATTGCTTTTGTTTCCTTGTTAAAATCTTCTGGGCATGTTGGTGTGGGTGATTTCTGGCCCATCTATTTCATTCCATTGATCTATGGGTCATCTTTCTGCCAATCCCATTTGGGCTTGATTTCTGCATAATGAATCTTGAAATTAGATAAACTTATTCTTCTTTTTCAAAACTGTGTTAGTATTCTAGCTCCTTTGGCATACCACATGAATTTTAGAATAGTCTTTTCAACATCTACATAAATATTGTTGGGATTTTGATAGGAATCGCAGAGAAGTGATATCTTTATTATATCTTCCATTCATGAATACAGTACTACGTCTCTTCATTTACTTAGATCTTTAATTTCTTTCATCAGTGTTTTACAGTTCTTAGCATAACAATCCTATAAAATTTTTTGTCAAATTTACACTTAAGTGTTTCATTGCTTTGAGTGTTATATAAGTGGCACTCCAACTTTTATTTTGGTGTCCACATGTGCATTGCTAGTACAGAGAAATGCACTAGATTTTTATACGTTTATCTTGGGTCCTATGACTTTTCTAAATTCACCCATGAGTTCTGGAGAGGTTTTGTTGGTTTGTTCCTGTTTGTGTGTTTGTATATTCCTTGGAACTTCTTATGTAGACAATCAAGTCATGTGTAACCAAGGAGATTTTATTTCTTCATTTGCAATTCATATGCCTCTTCTTGTCTTCTCTTACTGAACCAGCTTCGACTTCTAGCACTATGTAAAGTATAAATGGTAAAATTTGGCATTCTTGCCTTATTCTCGTTCTTAGGTGAAAAGAGTCAGTTTGTAAGTACTTAGTATAATGTTAGTTGTAGTGGTTTTTTTTTTTTTCAAATGCTCTTTATTAACCTGAGGAAGTCCCTTCTATTCCCATTTTTCTGATAACTTTATCATGAATGGGTGTTGAATTTTCTTTTCATTCATTGATAGATATAATTACTGATATTCCTTCTTTAGCCTATAACAAGGTGATTTATACTGACTAATTTTTAAATGTTGAACCAACTTGTATCCCTGAAATAGGTTCCCCTGGGTCACAATACATAATTCTTTTCATACATTGTTGAATTCTATTTACTAATGATTTATTAAAGACTTTCACATCTATATTCATTAAGGATATTGGTTGGTAGTTTTTTATTTTTGTTTTTGTTCTTTTTACTATTTTACGGATTTGATACTAGCTTCATCAAATCAATTTGAAAGTGGCCTTTCTCTACTTACTGGAATACATTGAAGAGAAATGGTGTTAAATTTCAAACATTTGATTAAGTTCTCTGGTAAAATTATCTGGTCTTGGGGATTTCTTTTGAGGGAATTTTAAAATTACAGATTCAATTTAGTAATTATAAGAAAATTAAATTCAAGTTATTCATTTCATATTGGATGAACTGGAAGAGTTTTGTGTTTTTCAAGGCATTAGTCCCATTTTCAATTTCTCAGATTTATGTGAGTAGTGTTATTCATCGTATTCTTTTCCTATTGATGTCTACAGGGTCTGTAGTGATGCCCCCTATTTCATTCTTGATTTTGGTAATTTTTCTGTTTCTGCCTCCCTGATTAGTATTGCTTGAATTCTGTCAGTGGTATTGATCCTTTGAAAGAATAATTTCTTTGTTTCATTGATTTTCTTGTCTTTCTGTTTTAGATTTTTGATCTTTTCATTATTATTTTCTTTCTTAAGGCTTTATGATTTCCTTTCTTTGGATTGAGATTATTTTTCTCTTCTTTTTTTTAAAATTTTTTTCCCCAAATGGGAGTTAGGACTATTGGTTTGAGGCTTTTTATCTTTGTGAGTAATGCCTAATGCCATAAAATTTCCCTCTCAACATTACTTTAGCCATGTCCTACAAACTTTGATATGTTGTATATTTATTTTTATTCAGTTCAACATATTTTTAAATTTATATTTAGACTTTCTCTTTGAACCATGAGTTATTTTATGTATATTATTTAGTTTTCAAGAGGTTGGAGATTTTCATGTTATCCTACTATAATTTTTATTTTGATTCCATTATGGTCAGAGAAAATATGCTCTATAATTTCAACTCTAATTTTGCTGAAGCAAGTTTTATGACCCATCTTAATGATCAATCTTGGTACTTTATCTGTGAAAGTTTAAAAAGAATGTGTATTCTGCTGTGATTTGGTGTAGTCCATAAATATCATTAGATCCTGTAGTTCATGGTGTTGTTGAGTTAGTTGTTCTATCAGTTATTAAGAGAGGGGTGTTGAAGTCACCAGCTGTAATTGTGGCCAATTTTATCAGTTTTTGTTACACATATTTCGTAGCTCTGTTGTTTTGAGTATACACATTTAGGATTGCTATGTGTTCCTGATGGACTGATCCTTATATTAAAATAAGATATCCTCTCTAGTCCTAATAATTTTTTTTACTCTGAAGTCAACCGTTTCTGATATTAACATAGCCACTCCTACATTCTTTTGGTTAAAATTTGCATGATATAATCTTTCTATCCTTTTACTTTCAGCCTTCCCATATCGTATTTGAAATATCTCATAGACAGTATATAATTGGTCATGCTTTCCAATCTATTCTGCTAACCTCTGTCTTTTGAATAGTATTTTTGACCACCTATATATAATATAATTATTGATATGTTAAGGTTTAAGTGTGCCATTTTATTTTTGTTTTCTGTTTGTTCTTTTTACATACATCTACAATCATATCAGATAGTGTTATAATTTTGGCTTCAAACATCAAACATAATTTAGGAAACTCAAGAAGCAAAGGAAAGTTAATTGCCTATTGCATTTACTCATATTTTTACTTAAAATGTTCTTGGTTCTTTCTTGATGGTGTCTCCAAATTCCCCCCCCCCCCCAAAAAAAACAAAAAACAAAAACCCTGCTTCTTTTCTGTTTGGAGAACTTCTTTAGTCTTTTTTTTTTTTTTTCCAATGGATTGTTCCAAGGGGTGTTTTACCATTGCACTACATCTGCAGTCCTTTTATTTATTTATTTATTTTACTTTTGAGAGTCTCACTAAGTTTTTGAGGTTGGCCTTAAACTTGCAATCCTTCTGCCTCAGCCTCACAAGTTGCTGGGATTATAGGTGCACACTGCACCTAGCTTAGGTGGTTCTTTAGGGTAGGTCTTGTGCCAACAAGTTTCTCTTCCTTTCCCTTCATCTGAGAATGTCTTAATCTCCCCTTCATTCCCAAAGAATATCTTTGCTAGATATTCGATTGATAGAGTTATTTTTCCCCCTAGCATTTCAAAAATACTTTAACATGGTTTCCCATGAGAAATCTATTGGCATTCTAATTGCCGCCCCCCACCCCCTGCCACCATATGTGAGGGATCATTTCTATCTCATTGCTCTCAAAATTTTTTGTTTTGATTTTAGTTTTCAAAAGTTTAACTGTTTTTAACCTTGTAAATGGTGGATTGCTTTGAATCTATCCTCTTTGGGGTTTGCTTAACTTCCTGAATCTGTGGGGCTTGGGGGGATCAGCCATTGTTTCTTCTTATGGTTTGAGTCTCTCTCTCTCTCTCTCTCTCTCTCCCCCCCCCCCAGGAGTCCAAAGGGATGAATCCCCTTTTTGTAGTTCCACAGGTCCTTAAGGATCTGTTGACTTTTTTTTCTAATCCATTTTCTCTTATTATTTAGATTAGGTAATTTCTATCATTCTATGTTCCAGTTTATTGATGCCTTCTTCTGTCCTCTTCAGTCTACTGTTAAACACATCCATTGAGTTTTTAAAATTTCAGACCTATTTTTCAGTTTTAAAATTTCCATTTGGTTTTCCTTTATATCTTCTATTTCTTTGCTAAGACTTTTCATTTTTTAAAATTTGATTCAAGTGTGTTCATTGTTGTCCCTTGGAACTTTTTTTTTTTTTTTTTTTTTTTTTGAGGACTACTTTGAAATCTTCACTACTAGATTGTTCTAATATCTCTGCCATGGCATTGTTGACATTTATTGTCTTTTTTCATCATTCAGTTGGAGATTTTGCTGGTTCTTGCTATGATAAGTGAATTTTAGTGGAAACTCATGCATTGGAAGAATCTATTATGAGACTCTGGATCTTGTTTTAACTTTCTATTTCAGCTGGCTTCCTTTGAAATCACTCCACCAGGGGAAGAGGATGCTGGCTTGTTAACTCCAGGTAGGGGGTACAAGTCCCAATCAACCTCCACTGACACCTGAGGGGGAATTCCTTGCTGTTGGGCAGGACAGGGAGGGGGATTCCAGCTCCCCACTGGGCCTCTGCTGAGACCTCCCTGGCTGGAGGGGCAGTTAGGAGTGCCTGCTACAGCTCCAATGTGGTCTCCTCTGGCACCGTGGGGGTTTGGGGTGAGGTATTGCTAACTAGTGGGGATCAAAGTCCTGGCTCTCTACTTATCCTTCTCTGGCACCACTCCAATGGGGATTGGGGGTTTGAGTTTCCTCACTATAGTCTGGTGAGGGTATAAGTCTAGTTTTCCCACTGGGTCTTTGCTAGCATGGACCTCAGTGTTTTCTGTGCTGTTTGGCTGAAGCAGAGCTGTTTTTGTCTAAAAGTGTGTTTGGCTAGGTCACCCTTTCTGGTTCCTTAGCTGGAGCAAGCAGGCTTCTGCTGGGGATGGGTTTGGTCTGCTCACTGGTATTTTCTCATTTCTGGTATCTTCAGCTTCAGCCCTGGGATCTGTGGGGCAAAAAGAGGACCCAGAGAATTCCCACCACTATTTCTTGGGGCCTTGGTCTGTGTTCTTCTTTCAGAATTTTCTTATATTTGTTCTACATACAATGTCTAAGGGTTTTTTGTTGTTGCTGTTGTACTTAGTGGGAGGAATATAGGAAAGTACCTCGACCCCATCTTCTTGGAATAAGAAGCCCCCCTACAACCTCTCAACAAGTGCTCCCCACCTGCCTGGAGTTTTCCAGAATACCATCTATTCAAATCACAGTTTCGGAAATCCCTGTCATTTTCCGTGGGCTCCCAGTTTTCTGCTTGACTCAGGCGATGGCTCACCTGTCCTGCCAGGAGGTAAGCAGATCTATGAACTTCTAGGAGTATGTACAGTAAGGGGAGACTTGAAAAGATGCAATATTATTAAAACTAGAAATCCATGTGTGAATCTTTTTCAAGGTCTTAGGGCCTTGCTTGCCCTGCCAGTTATCTTTAGGGGAACATGGGATCTGAATATTCCCAGCTCTGCCTCATTTCCCATTTATTGCCAATTCCTCCTCAGAGCTGTGCATTTTCATTTATGAGGTGCTCTCAGGCCTGTGCTTTATTTCCTCCCCTCCCACAGTTCTTGGAGGCAGGCATCACCCACTGTCCTTTATGTAGCACTATGGTTTGGCTATGGTTTGAGTGTGTTCCCCAAGGGTCCATGTGCTGAAAGCTTGATCCTCAGTGTGGTGATGTCAGGAAGTGGGGGAACTTTAAGAAATGAAGTCTAGGGCTGGGGATGTAGCTCAAGTGGTAGCGCGCTCGCCTGGCATGCGTGCGGCCCGGGTTCGATCCTCAGCACCACATACAAACAAAGATGTTGTGTCCGTTGAAAACTAAAAAATAAAATATTAAAAAAAAAAAAGAAATGAAGTCTAGTGGAGGGTGTTTTGGTCACTGGGGATGCTATCACTGGAAGAGATTAAGGTAGATCTTGTGGGGACCCTAAATATTCACACAAGAGTGAGTTGTTACAAAAGAGACAGGTCTAGTCCCTCCCTATTCTCTCTGGCTTCCTGTCTTGCCATGTGATCTCTCCCTGTCACTCTTGTTCTTGCCTTTGTGATGCCATCCACTCTGAGGCTCTCATCAGATTCAAGCTGATGCTGGGGCATGCCTGTGAACTTCCAAAACTGTTAGCTAAATAAATCTCTTTTCTTTAGTTATCACCCAGCCTCAGGTATTGTGTTATAGCAACAGAACACACATTAATACATGTGTGGAGCATCCAGCTTCCAGAAGGCTGTGACTTGCTCAAGACCATTTAGTTGTCTACTGCCAGAGCAGAGGTTTTGCCCAGGACTTGTGACTCCAGCTTCAATGTCATTTCTGAAACTCTTCAATGTCTGGCTGCAAATTCTTCCTGTAGCTTTTTTTTTTTTTTCCTAAGTCAGCAGTTCTCAAAGTGTGTTTCATAGTCTGTGGAAGGTTCCCAAAGATCCTTTCAGAGGTCTAAGAGGTCAAACTGTTTTCCTAGTAACACTAAGACATTATTTGTCATTTTCATAGTGTTGACAATTGCATTGATGATGGTACAAAATAATGGTGAATGAAGCTATTGGTGCCCCCACGTGAAGTTAACAGTTGGCTCCAAACTAAACTGGCAGTTGTCATAATGTTCATTTGTTGTGCACTTGTGGAAAAAAAAAGCCAGTTTCACTTAGGAATGTCCTGAGAAGTGATGAAAATTGTTAATTTTATTAAATCTAGACCTTTGAGAACAAAAAATGGGAAGTTTGCATAAAGCACTTCTGCCCACTGAAGTCTGAAGAAGGTTGCTAGTGGAACACCACTTTCCACAAAAGAACTACCTGCAAATGATGGTGGTTCTGACTTGGGTAAGTTTGGCAGATGGTTTCTCAAAAAATGTACCAAGTGAGCCTATTCACTTTTGGGAAAACAACCGACAGCATTTGATAATGAGGACAAAATGTGAACGTCTAACATAAGAACTTTGGGAAAATTTGTATCTGCTATCATGAGCTTGCTGGCTTCCCAGTACTTTAAGATACTACTGATGAGGTCAGTATGAGGTCACAAATGCAATTTTTTTGAGACAGTATGACAAAATGTGCAAATGTTTAGAAGATGCATGTGATTCAGTGAGCCTATATATATATATATATATATATATATATATATGTTGTAGTTGGGCACAATACCTTTATTTTGTTTATTTATTTTTATGTGGTGCTGAGGATTGAGCCCAGGGCCTCGCACATGCTAGGTGGGTGCTCTACTGCTGAGCCACAATCCCAGCCCGAGCCAATATTTTCCAAATGAACAATGCATGATGTTATAAAATCATGCCTGGGTAAAAGAGTCATCCAAGTGTAAATTTAAAAAAAAAAAAGGTGGAGGGCTTTAACGTATACTGGTTAAGCATCTCTAATCTGAAAATTTGAAATCCGAAATGCTCCAAAATCTGAAATGAACATTGTGTCTACTCAGAAAGTTTCAGATTAGAGGCACATTTCAGATTAAAGGTGCTCAATCTGTCAATACAATGTGAATATTCCAAAATCCATAAAGCTCCAAAATCTGAAACACGTCTGGTCCCAAGCATTTTGAATAAGGATATTCAACCTGTTAGTATGAGAAGCTCATTGTAATGGCTTCAGATTTTTCATTACAGCTGATTTTAAAGATCCTAACTGCTGTGAGTTGAATTCTATCTCTCCCAAATTCATAGGTTGAAGCTCTAACTCCCTGAACTTCAGAATGTGACTATATTTGGAGGCAGGGATCTTAAAGGAGGCTATTAAGTAAAATGAGGCTGTTGGTGGAGGCCCTAAAAGGAAGGGGAAATGTGGATACACAGAGACACCATGGTTGTGTTCATGTGAGGACACAGAGGAAAGCAGCCATCTGTATGCCAAGAAGAAAGATCTCAGGAGAAACCAAGCTTGCAGATACGTATATCCTAAACTTTCACCTTCCAGAACTCTGAGAAAATAAATGTCTGTTGTTTAAGCACCCATCCATGAGTTATTTTGTTATACCAGCCCTAGCAGACTTAAACACTATCAATAGCTGAATTTAGTATAGTATCATAGAAGAATATCTATGATGATTGTAGAAGGTTATGAAAATACTCTACCTTTTCCTAAAAATATATCTATATGAGATTGGATTTTTCTTCATATACATCAAACAAAGCATCATATCACAACTGGCTATATACAAGGAGAATTCTGCTGTCTTCAATTAAAGAGATTTGCAAAAATATAAAATAACATGACTCTTCTAATTTTTGTTTTGGAAAAAAATAGTTATTTTTTATAAAATATTTTATGTTACTGTGAGGAGTTTACTATTGTTATTTTAAAATAGATTAAGAAATAGACTATTGAAGTGTTTGAATTTCTAATATGGAAAATATAGAGGGAGATAATCACCTTCATAAGCAACACTCTTTGGTGTCCTTAGTAAATTTGAAGAGTAAAAGGTCCCGAGACAAAAGCTGGGGAATGGCTGATTTACTTCAGCATTTCCCAAACCTCAGTTACTGGATTATGACTGTCATGATGGTTACTATCTGTCCTTTTATTGACTTTATGATTTTTTTCTTAACTTGATTAATTGAAACTTAAATGCATTTATTTTAAGAGGAGCTTTTTGTAGTCCCACCAGGGGAAAACTAGTACCACTCCTAACAAATGAAAGACCATGACAAAGAGCGGGAAAACCACAGGATGTCCTTAAGTTTAATAGATGCTATGGCCCACCAAAGGCCCTGAGTCTGCTCTCAGCTCAAATGGAGTTTAGCAAACATTTGAGAGGGGAGAGGGTGGTGGTTAAGGATTCAATGGATCCAGACGGAACGTCTTGCCTTGATGTACCCGGCAGAAGGAAAGAGAGCTGACAATGGACGAATTTTCCTATCAGCGATGGACTCTCATTTAAATCCCTCCTGAGATCCTCTTATGTACCATCGCAGTACATGCCCTGCATGCTGGGAAGCTCAAACTGAGTGGCATTGAGACTGAAGAGCAGACACCCTTTACAACTGTGTTTCTGCCTGCTTGAAGGGAGGCCCAGGAGAGGGTCCCTTTCATGAGCCCCACACTGCTGACCATGGCAGCAAAGCCTGACCCCAGCATGCTCTAGCTCAGCCAAGCTCATGGGACGATCGATGCTCTTTGGAGCCCTGCACCTATATCACACCAGCTCTGGCCTGCAGACAGCTCTCCTTAAGCCTGTGCATGCTGAACTCTTGATCTGTTTTCCTCCCTATATTCCTTTCTTAGGTGAATGGCACCCAGGTCAGAAATGTCTCCAGTACCATTGTTTACAAAAGTAGAACCCTGGGAGCAATCCACATGCCCACCAGCATGAGGATGAATGTGACCTCATCCTGCCAGGGACTAGCTGCCCCAGCCACAGAGATCAATCTGGGAAACACCATGTTGCCCTAAAGCATCAAGTCTCAGAAGGTTACATGTGGTATGATAAAAGAAAGACAAAACTAAACAATATGTGGTGTGAGAAATACAGTCATGAAATAACAGTTTTTTTAAAGTAAAGAAATGGTTGTTTCCTCTGGGAGAGGCAGGGTTTTGGGATGGACTCAATAGCAAATCATTGGTGACATTCTCATGCTTGAGTTGCATTGCTCACAATATACATTGAATTATTAAACCAAAATATATGTTGGATAATTTCTTTTGTAGATATCAAATATATTTTTTAAACAACAAAGGAAAAAATTTGCAGTTTCTGACCCAGTCATTTCACTTTTCAGGAACTTCTTTTATTGGCAGGTGCAGACATAGTTATGAAGACATTCATTATAGTGTTGTTGTTTTTAAAATCATGACAATAATTTGAATATAACTTTAATATCCAGTATAAGGGAATTAGTTCAATAAACTACTGAGCAGCCATAGGATAAAATATTGTGCATTTTCAAATGATATTTAATGATCCAGGAAGATGTCTTACCCTCCAAGTGAGAAATAAAGATTAGTAAACTGAAATAAAATAGGATTTCAATTTACATGACCCCAACAAGCAACTCACTTTTTATGGGTCAGAAAAACAGGTATAACAATGGTATAGAATAGAGGATACAGAGATTAACCCACAAAATTACAATTATCTTATATTAGGCAAAGGTTCCACAAACATGCATTGGAGAAAAGACAGCCTCTTCAACAAATGGTGCTGGGAAAACTGGAAATCTCTATGCAACAAAATGAAACTAAACCCCTATCTCTCACCATGCACAAAACTCAACTCAAAGTGGATCAAGGACCTAGGAATTAGACCAGAGACTCTGCGTCTAGTAGAAAAAAAAAGTAGGCCCTAATCTTCATCATGTGGAATTAGGCCCCAACTTCCTTAATAAGACTCCTATAGTGCAAGAATTAAAACCAAGAATCAACAAATGGGATGGATTCAAACTAAAAAGTTTTTTCTCAGAAAAAAAAAAACAAAAAAACAAAAACAATCTGTGAGGTGAACAGAGAGCCTAGGTCCTAGGAGCAAATTTTTACCCCTCACACATCAGATAGAGTACTAATCTCTAGGGTATATAAAGAACTCAAAAAGCTAAGCACCAAAAAAACAAATAACCCAATGAATAAATAGGCCAAGGACCTGAACAGACACTTCTCAGAAGAGGATATACAATCAATCACAATAGATGAAAAAGATGTTCATCATCTCTAGCAATTAGAGAAATGCTAAGATATCATGTCACTCCAGTCAGAATGGCAGCTATTATGAAGACAAACAACAATAAGTGTTGGCGAGGATGTGGGGGAAAAAGTACACTCATACATTGCTGGTGGGACTGCAAATTGGTGCAGCCATTATGAAAAGCAGTATGGAGATTCCTTGGAAATCCAGGAATGGAACCATCATTTGACCCAGCTATCCCTCTCCTCGGATTATACCCAAAGGACTTAAAAACAGCATACTATAGGGACACAGCCACATCAATGTTTATAGCAACACAATTCACAATAGCTAAACTGTGGAGCCAACCTAGATGCCCTTCAGTAGATGAATGGATAAAAAATGTGGCATATATACACAATAGAATTTTACTCAGCAATAAAAGAGAATAAAATCATGGCATTTGCAGGTAAATGAATGACATTGGAGATGATAATGCTAAGTGAAGTTAGCCAATCCCAAAAAATCAAATGCTGAATATTTTCTCTGATATAAGGAGGCTGATTCATAGTGGGGTAGGGAGGGGGAGCATGGGAGGAATAGATGAACTCTAGATAGGGCAGAGGGGTGGGAGGGGAAGGGAGGGAGCAGGGGGTTAGCAATGATGATGGTATGTGATGGACATCATTATCCAAAGTATATATATGAAGACACGAATTGGTGTCAACATACTTTATATACAACCAGAGATATGAAAAATTGTGCTGTATATGTGTAATAAGAATTGTAAAGCATTCTGCTGTCATTTATTTAAAAAATAAAAATAAAAAATTCTTAAAAGTATTTAAAATATTGGAAAAAAAAAGAAAACCAGGTATAATACTGAAAGATATAGCAGTCCCCAAATCAACATTGGGAATTAAAAGAAGAATCCTTCTATAAAATGCCTCTATTCTGAGCTGGGGTTGTGGCTCAGTGGTAGAGTGCTTGCCCAGCATGTGTGAGGCCCTGGGTTTGATTCTCAGCACCACATATAAATTAATAGTTCATTGACAATGAAAAAAGTATTTTTTAAAAAATTTCTTTATTCCCCTATTTTCTATGGTAAACATGGTGTGTAGGAAAACACGTTAGCACATGGTGCTTTAGTGCTGGGAGACCAGCTTCCTTTTGTGTGGGGACTCTCTTCTACATCCATCTCCCAGCACCCCACAGCTCCAGCCCCTCAAATGACTACCCAATGACAGCTGGAGTGGATGAGCCCCCATAAGCCTGACTTCAGCAGGGGTGAGAGGAGGAGGGAAGCAGGCGGAGACACCCTCTCCCCACCTGCTCTCCCTTCCAGCCTCAGCTTCCTGCCATGGCGCATGCCTGAGAGTTCTTCTCACCCGCCTCAGCCCAGAGCTCTCCTTCCCTGGATGCTGTTCACCCTCTGCCCAGGGCTGGCAGCTCAGAGCAGACAAAGAGTCTGGGTCCCATGGCCTGGCCTGGTCATACCCCAGCCAGCAGCCTCTACCCCCAAGTGGGGCCACTCAGACCCTACTTGGGGGATGGCAAGTCGGCACCTTGGACAGCTCCATTCCACTTGCGCAGTGGTGCCTGCCAGGGACTCACTCCTGCCCTCTGAGTTCCCCACCCTCCCATCACTTCCCTTCTCCACAGTCGGAAATCAACTTCCAAAGTCCAGCCACCATATCTGCATTTTTCTCTCACAAAGAGGCCACCTGCTTGTCAAATTGACCGACTATGATCTATTGACTTTACTGCAGCCACTGAACAAATGGGAAGACGGAAGTGCTTACAGGGAGATTGCTGTATCCCAGGGTGCACAGCTAATGGTGGCAGAGCAGAATTCAAGCCCAGGCGGTGGGGCTCCTAATATCATTCTTAGATGAATACTGCCCAGCGCTCCAGACCCGCTGTCCTCATCAGTGAGTACTGTGCACTTGCGCGATGTCCTCTTTGAGTCAAAAATAGGCCCCGAGGCTCAGTTTTGCTGTACCATCTGCCATACACCAACTCAGAGGCAGAAATGTTGACTTGCTGCAGAGATGGAACGCTCCAGCAGCCGGGAACTGAGCAGCCAGAGGCCCCCCGCGCTCTCGCAGGCTCCCCTGCCTGGGGGCTGGTCGATTACGTGGGTGCCCAGAGGGGGAGAGGGGCTTGGGTCAAAGGTCAGGGCAGAGGGCCCAAGGTGGGCCCAGCTCTCAGCAGATGGTAGGGCAGATTGCTGAGCTGGGAATTAGCAGCGATGGGGCCCGGCACTGACTGCTACTGAGACTGCGTGGCCTCGGGCAAGTCCTCTGCCTGTGGGCCTCAGTTTCCCCACCACAAGAGTTTTGGGACCTATGAGTCCTTTCAGGTCATATTCTATAGCTGTAGGTCACAGGGGACCTACATATTCCTGGTCCTGTGGGATTTGACGATAGTTGGTGGAGAGAAAAAGGAGGCTCAGAGACTTCAGATCACATCCTTCCTGACAACATCTGTGACAATGATAAAATCACTTCCCTCGCCAGCAGGCTTGGGCAGCATATATCTCCCAAAGTACTCTCACATTTTTTTTTATTTCATTCACCATCTCCATTTTATAGACCAGAGAATAGACCCAGAGAGGGAGAGCAAGTTGCCTTAGGCCACACAGCTGGCTGGCTGGTGGCAGGGAAGTCAGATCCTTGTTGTCAATCATCTGTTACAGGAAATTTGTGAATTTTAGTCCCTAGAGAAGCTGAAGGCATGGGCTTTGTAAGCTTTTACCTGGGGAAGCTGAAGCCCCCCAGGGAGGCAAAAAGTATCTTGGTGCCAAAGCAGAAGATAATCCCCCCAGGAAAAAATGTTCTGTTTAGACATCTGCTGATCATGTTTTCTGTGTTACAAAAAAATAGACCTTGGGCATCCCAGTGGGAGGGCTGGCCCAGTGCCCTCCACATGGTGGCAGGCACTTCTAAGGCAGCTGGGAGGTGCACTGGATGGGAAGTCCAGTTTTGGTGCTCTGGGTACTGCCCCGGCGTGTCGGTCATTCATCCTCCAACTTCCTGGAGGGGCCAAGAATGCTGATGGCCAGGGCCCTGCTGGTGGAGCTCATAGCTGTCCCCAGTGCCTGACAACTCAGTAGCACATTGCTGCGTGTAGATTGAAGACTGGGTTCTGTGGAGCACTCGGGCATCTGTTTGAATCTCACACACAGTTGCTATGATAATTTGGATCTTGAATACAAATTAACCTGAAATGAACCCAAAGGCTCATATGTTAAAGGCAGTGTCCCCAGACTGGTGCCACTGAGAGGTGGCGAAACCTTTGAGAGGTGGGGCCTACTCTCAGATCATTAGGGTCGTATCCTTGAGGGAGACTGTGGGACCTCTTCTCTTCTGCTCGCCTGGCCATGCGGAGGAAGCAGCTCTCTCCACCTCCCGTTCCCACCATGGTGTGCTGCCTCAGCACGGGCCCCAAGGCCACAGGGTCAACTGATCATGGATTGAAACCTCCCAAACTATGAACCAAAATAAACTCTCCCTCTCTTTCAGTTGATTGTCTCAGGTATTTGTTGTGGTAAGGGAAACTTAAGAATGTAGAGTGCCACCACACAGTGAGTGCTTAATATGGGATCATTCTCCAAGCCTGATACAAAGGAATCCACTTAATCCTCAGAGAGACGGCCCATTGGTGTGGCTCTGCTGTGGCTGCCCTGCCTTCATCCCCCGAGATCCGACCTCTGTGGTGTAGGCGGGCTCCGTTCACACCCAGAGCCTTCACCTCCTTGTCTGAGCACCTTGCTTGGTGGGCAGGTGCCTCTCCTTGGAGAATAAGTATTCCAGCCTCCCCTCCTTCCAGTGGGAAAACTATGAGCCGTGGGTTTTGCACTAGCTGTCAGAGTCCCCAAGTGTCACAGAGCCCCAGTTGGCCACAGTCGTAATTAAGTTGCTTAGTAACTCGTTCCTTTTTCCTGCCTCATTTTTTCCTCCCTACCAAGGTGTCTGTGCCTCTCCAACAGATTACTTGCATGAGAATCCATGTCTCATGGTCTGCTTCTGGGAGACCCAAGCCTAAGACAAGAAGGCTCTAAGATCAGTCCCATTTTAATGGAATGATTTCCCAGGGTGACAGGGAAAACTCCAATTTGAACCCAGGCCTGTTTAACCTCAGGGGTTTTGTTTTAATTCTCACAGGTGCCAAGAAGAAAGAACTACAACTGAGATTGGGAATCCAGAGGGAGAATAACTGTGGGGGAATAGTGACTCATTCATTAATTTATGCAAAGACTTTTTTTTTTTCATTGAAATCTGTTACTTGTAAAGGTCTGAACTGGGGGTGCTGAGGGTACACTGATAAAACACACTGGCTCTATAATCAGCCGAACCAGGCTCTAACCATATGTCAACTGTTCGACTTGGGTGATTGGACCTCTCCTATGAATCACCCTTTGTCATCTGTCAAAAGGTGAAGGATCACGTGGAGGATCACTGCATGCCTGTCACACAGGTTGTGGGGAGAGCAAAGGAACAAGTGCTCAACATGTGCTAGTTACTAGATGATAAGGGTGCCCATGTAGGCCACAGGAAGTGAGATGTGGCAGGAGCACTATCATTTTTTAGCATGTTTTATCACACACTTAGGCCAGCCCATGTGAAATTAATAATTATGAGTTGCCAATGGGTTTAAAGTTTGCATTTTCCCTCACTTTTCCCCCTCCCTCCCTCCCTTCCTTCCCTCCTCCTCCTTCCTTCCCTCCCTCATTTTCCCTGCTCCCTTTACCCCACCCACCCAAAACCAGGTTCTATGTGCCAGGTTCTATGCTGGGCACAGGGACATAGAGATGTCAAAGACTCCACCCTCAGGAGTCTCCTGGGGTCTGGGAGAGATAGACAAGTGTGGTAAATAAAGTCTAGCACAGGAGAAAGGGACCAGAGGAGGGTCAGCTGATCTGGCCCAGTGATTCTGGAATTCAGAGAGGGAGCCCATGGCTCATAGAGGTTAAGTCACTACTTATACTCACACAGTTTAAAAAAAAAAAAACAGTCTGACTCCAAATTCCACATGATTTCTAATATCCTCGTGTGGGGTCACATTCTGTTAAGGGTCACAAGGAACCCATAGTAACACTGACTTTTATCACAAGATAGATCTTGGGAACTCAGTCCAAGGGAATCTCTGGTGGCTGGCTAGCCACAGAGAACAGAGCCTCTGAAGCAATATGGAAAGAGTAACTGATGATCTGAGAACAATATAAAAGCAATAAATGTTTACTACTATGGTAGACATAACATCCTGAAACTTAGAACTTTAAGTAGCAGAAATATGACAGAATACTTCACTGAACCATGAATCAGAACAGCCTGGAACATGAGGTATTTTACCTTGCCATGCAATATTGTTTTTTCAGTTTCCTTATGATAACCTTAACTACATAATAATTTTTTTTTTACATAACTACATAACAAGTTTTCTTTTTTCTTCTGATTTTTTTCTATTTAACACACAAATAATCTGGATCCTAATTTTATAACCTCTGGAGAAGGTACGCTTTTCTTTATGTGATGCTTTATAAGAAAAGTTTGGAGGAATCTGAGATACAGATCTCTTGTCTTTTGGCATTCGACACTTTTGCCTTCAGAAAGACAGATTCTCAATGCGCCAATGAGACTCAACAAGCACATGGGCTCTGATCTACAGAAATCCATTTCACAGGACCCCCGTCAAGACTTAATGTATCCATTCCAGGATCCCCAGCTGCCTGTGTGCTGGCATTGCAGGCTCTTCTGATTATGGCAAGGAGCAATGTCACCCCAAAGTCTATGGAATCAGCTGCTGAAGAGTTTTAAATAGTAGCAAAGCCATGCTGGGTGAGGTCATGGTGAAAACCAAGGGGCAATAGTCACAGTTGTTCTGGGAGAGAAGGAAGCTGTTACGCAGAGTTGCACAGCCTGGCACAAACCAAATACTCCAACCAGGCCAGGGCTGCTGGCAGGACCTGACCAGACCTGCTGTTTCTTTGGCTAAATGCTGTAGTCTGGCTCATCTCGACTCGGGTCCAGCAAGTCAGAGGCTCAGACAAGACCTAGGTATGTGGGAAAGTGTGTGGACCCTGCTTGCCCGCTCTGCTAGAGTCTGTGCCTGTAACTGTTGGCCTGGGCAAGTGCTTCTTTTTTAGGACTGCAGCCAGGGAAGTGGACATCACCCAAATGACTATGCAAATATTTTTGACTTGCCCCTTCTTCCAACACACAGCTTCCTGAAATTCAGCTCTCATTCATAATTAGCTCACAGGACAGTTAGGAGTAGCTGATAGAAGAACAGGTAGTGGATTCAGTGGGGAAAGACGAAAGGCGGTCCGCAGTGAAGCAGGTGGCTTGGCTCTCGGATCAAGCAAGGCAGCGGCGCGTGCATGCGCTGATTTTTAACATGCATGACAGGCAGAGTGGAGGTGGGGTCGGGGGTGCTAACCTCAACAGAGATCTGAGACCATCATCGCCCCTCCTTGCAAAACGCAGTCCTCAATACGGCACCTTTCTCTTTAACACCTCAGTCACACACATCTCTCACACGGCCCCTGCTTTGGCAATTCAAAGTTTAGTATAAAGAAATACTTGGCTGTAAACATGCGTTTCTAGCCTACACTGTTATATTTAGAGACAGATTTTTTTTCTTTCTTTTTTAGAAATCAAGAGTTCAAACCTCCAGCCTGACAGCAAGATACAATTGCTCATGATTGTTTCATTCAAAAAAGAATAAAATGTATCATATTTACCTGCTTGGCTCTGTCTCCAATCCCCAAGGCTAACTGGGCTGGCCAATGAAGCAGAGCTCTGACGACTGGGGCAGAGAACCTCTGCTGGGGGGTGTCCTGGCCATGTGACCTCAGGCATGGCTCAGTTTCCCCAGGACTCTAGGCTCTGTCTGGGCTGCTGGGAGAGGACTTGAGGTGTGTGTGAGCTGGGCCAGTTCTCTGGGGCCCCCGGCAAATGGAAGTTGTGAACCTTAACACTGCTTTTGAACAATGCCAAAGGTTACATAAGCAACGTAGCGGTGCCTGTCGTGGGGCCTGGTTTTGGCTTTCTGAAACACTGATTTTGAACAATGTCAGAAGTTGCATAAGGACCCTGGCTGTGCCTGCTGTGGGGCCCAGTTCTGGTGTTCAGGAGCTCTGCCTGCAGTGGCATTTCTGCAACCGGAGAGGGAACACCCTTCCCACGGCGCCGCCTCGGTGCAGTGGTGACTCACACACTGGCAGGGGCGTGGGCGGGAAACCACTTAGGCATCACCATGGAATCTGACAGATTTGCCCCCTTGGAGCTACTTTGTCAAGAAAAGGGGAAAAGGGGTTTCCTTCTTCTCCTGCGAGGTGAGCGGAGCGTGGAGGGGACAGTTCTTCTCAGCCAAAGCCCCTCACCACAGATGTGGCTAGAAGCCAAGCCTGGAGAAGGTGGGAGGGTCCTGCATTCCTCCCAAAGTGGATGCTGGCACTGGCTCGTGGGTGGGGAGCAAACCCCACCTTGTGACTGCTGACCCCAGCCCTGTCCACTCCAGCCCATGATCAGGTTCAAAGGCTCCTGACATAGTGAAAGTCAAAGGTGAGCACTGTCTGTCTGTGTGCTGGGCTGGGCTGACGAGTGCCTTGTGAAGTGTTTTGCTCCATTCCAGCCTCAGAACAGCCTGCCTGCTCTTGTTCCCATTTCACAAATGAAAAAACTGAGGCTGGCAGATGCCTGAGATCATGCTGCAGCCATGAAGTGGATCTGTGATTTCAACCCAGAGGAACTTCCTGGGCTCTGAAAAGGGTCAGGAAATCCCCAGGTAGGTGTTTCCAGGCAGCCGAGAAGCAGGTGAACAGTTTAGGAAACTGCTGGGGCCACTGCACGGCTCAGCGTGGAAGTGCTCATCTTTGGCATCTGCCGCTTTTTAGAGGACATTCTATGGGTTGCCCTGTTTCCTTTCCAGAACAATTCTATGAAGCAGGTGCTAGTAGCTTCATCTCACCGGTGAGGAAGTGCAGGTGGAGCCATTTCCCAAGACCACCCAGACGCTCTGCCCTCATGCCCTCTGACCTCCAGCTTCCCATCCTTGCAATGGGGCTATATTAGAATCCCAGCCTCCGGTGATGTCAGGGTTAAATAAGGAAACGCAGGGGAAATGCTTTAGAAGCTGCAAAATGCCACTGGAATACTAAGGAGTATTATTATTTACTAAAATAGCTTAGTGGGGACAAGGCAAGCGAAGCAGAGAATTACAAGGTTCTGGATTCAATCCTAGATTTCTGCAGAGTGCTTGAGTGGCACTCTTCCCAGGACTGGAAGCTCCTGAAAGCAGAGAGTGTGTCTCGTCTGCCTCAGTTTCCCTAGGGCCCAGCTTCAGGTATGGCAAAGAGAGAGTCCTAGAAAACCCTTGGCTGAATGATTCAGGATTAATTTCAGGACTCCGGAAGAGGGTGGAGGGGAGGAAAAATGGAATCAAGGGCTAGCAGTGGCCTTAGCGGTAGGTGACCAGAAAAGGGACCTTCTAACTGGGATGCTTTTGAGAATGACAAGGACGCTTTTAATAGTCTTGGTAAAGCGTGACATATCATCACACTGTTTAGTGCTTGTTTCATCTGATCTGCATATTGTTCAGGAAACTGAGGCCCAAGAGGTGAGCAAAGCCGGGTGGGAGTCCAGGGCTCCCTGTTCCTTCCAACTTGCTCTTGGAAGAGGGGACAGCAGCTATGAGTGGGTGGGGCTTGCTTATGAGGCTCTGCAGTTCTCTGGAAAAAAAAAAACAACTGGGCATTATCAAGAAAATCTAAAGTTTCTGTTGGATAAATATCAACACTTCTGGGCTGGTTACTAAGGGCCTGAGCAGTTGCTAAGTGTCCGTCTGACCTCATGAGGGGCCATTGTTCAGTGCTCAATAGGCATCCTTGAGTGACATTCCCCAACTCCCAAATCCCAGGGGCCCCTGGGGTTCTGTGAAAAGAAGCAAGAGATTATAATGAGCAGGAACGGTTCACAGAACCACGTTTGTTTTCTGGGGGGTGCTGCATGGAAGTGGGGGGGGCAGTTTTTCAGAGCAAAGAGTACCAGCAAGAGGTCCTCAGCTGCTGCAACTAGTGACAGAAATACCCTAGGAATAAAGAACTAACCCCATGTAGAGGGCCTGACCCTTTATAATCCACTTGATCACACGTCACCCCACTTTGTTTTTAGAGCAGCCACATGTGGTGGGGGTCAAAATGGTCACCTGCATTTCATAGAAGAGAAACTGAGGCTCAAAGAGGGGAAACGGCTTGCCCAACGGCTTGCTCCCAGAAGTGCCTTCGTTTCTAGGCTTGGAAGACAGAACAGCAGCTACCCAAAGAAGCCCGCGTCCAAGTTCCAGGAACCATGACTATGTTATGCTACAAGCAGAGGGGATCCGAGGTTGCTCATCAGCTGACTCTAAGACAGAAGCCTTGTCCTGGGTGACCTGGGAGCCCAATCTAATGACAAAGGAGGCTGCTGTGGTTTGGGAGAACTTGAGTGTCTCCCATGTATTAAAGACTCGGTCCTCAGCATGATGCTACGAGGAGGTGGTAGAACCTTTAAAGAGGTGGGGCTTAGTGGGAGGTCTTCAGGTCACTGGGAGCATGCCCTTGAAGGGGACAGCAGGACCCCAGACTCTTTCTCTTCCTCTCTCTTGGCTCCCAGCCATGGTCAGCAGTTTTGCTCTGAGACATGCTCCCTGCTATGCTGTACGGCCTCACCTGGGCAACAGGGCCACTTGATCCTGGACTGGACCTCTGAAACCGCGAGCCAAAATAAACCTTTTTTCTTTAGTAAGGTGACTGTCTTAGGTATTTGTTATAGTGATGGAAAGCTGACATGGAGACAGCAAGTCAGTCTCCAGGACTTAAGGAACATGGGCAGCATCTAGAAGCTGGAAAAGGCAAGGAGACACATTCCTCCCTAGAGCCTCTGGGAGAAACATGGCCCTATCTTGATTTTAGCCCTGTGACCTAAGTCCAACTTCTGACCTAGAGAAAATGGTCAATTTTAAACCACTTCATTTGTGGCAAATTGTTATGGCTGCAACAGAAGACTAACCATGGTTAGAAATCCACAAGTCTAAGCCAGCAGTGGGGCTCAGAGATCATTTAGCTCCTTGGAGCTAAGGAAGCAGGTGGCCCTAGAGAAATAAAGTGATTTGTTCAAGGTCCTACAGCAAGTGACAGAAATAGTGGCAGACCTCTGGGTGTGGGTCATGCCTCATGAAGCTACTGAGAATGTTGTCAACCGAGGAATTGCAACTTCTAGGACACTCTTCTGCTAATCCACCCTCAACAAGCCTAATGAGGGCTCTAGCTGTGAACCCTCTCCCCTTCTGTATCTCTCCTGGGCAGAGGCAGGAAGAAGGCCCATCCTATGACAGACAGGAGGGAATTCTCCTCTCCTGGCCCCTGCCACCACAGGCAGCCTTGGGCCCAGCACGGGGACTGTGATTTCCTCATCTGAAAATGTGTATAGCACCCTTCACATTAAACCATGCGAATGAGGTGGGAGCGCACAGTGGGACTCAGTGCCTTCTCCTCTGGGTCTCTCAGCCAGCTCAGGCCCTGCCCTCACAGGCCTCTGGCTCTTTAGCTTAAGCTTCCTTTGTAATCTGAGGATTCCTGCCCCAATTTGCATTATCTGGGGCTGGCACACAGAAGGGACCTGCTGGAGGCATGCTGAATGGACCACAGGGTCCATGCCCGAATGTCCCTCTCTCTCCTTGAAAGCTCTTATTCCTATTGATTTATTCTTTCCTATTTTGTTAGTAAGAAACTCACATTCATTGATTCTCTCTCTCTCTCTCTCTCTCTCTCTCTCTCTCTCTCTCTCTCTCTTTGATATGAAACTACTGAAGATTCACAGGAACTCTCTGCAGTGAATATAACATTCACTGCAGATGTACAGAATTTTTTGCAGATGCACAGAATTGAGGTCCAGGGAGGTGAAGTGTTTTGCCTAGGATCACACAGCAGGCAGATGCCTAAGTCAGGATTTGAACCAAGGACTGTGTGATATATAGTTTATGTTTTCTACCAGGACTCTAGGTTGTGGTGGTCCTCGGGCTCCCAGACTCCTGCTATCCCACTATGAGTCACTGCTGTCTTGGAGATGATTCCCTCCTTGCCTTCTGGCTGGGCATTTCTAACTGGCATCCTGGGCCTCCCAGCCTGGGTCTCTGTTCTGATATAAAGAGGCGAGTGTGTGGCTTAGAGTGGTCACCAAAGGCTCTAGAAGGCAGTTCCAGGGGCCCAAAATGTCACCCACTGAGGAGGCAGATGAAGATGCCACACAGCAGGAAGATGTTTGGAAAGTGTGAGAACTTATAAAAAGTTCATCAGAAAAGTGGAACTGCTCAGCTGGGTCTGCTTGAGTTTCTCACAGCCCATGCAGCATCTGTGCTGCCTGGAAGAGGCTGGGTTCCCAGGGAGGCCACGCCCCTGCAGCTCAATGGGACCTTCTGGTTAGAGACTGATTAAGGCAGCAGGCAGTGATCCCGGGGGAGGGTCCCTGGAGACCATCACGCTGCAGTGAGATGCAGGGCGAGGGGCTCAGGGTGGGATCCTAGAGGACAGGGTGCTGGAGTTGCCTTCACTGAGTTGTGGGGCAAAAGGAACAGCCTGGGATTCAGGGGTTCTTGTGGGGCACAGCTGGGCACAGCTGCGGAGGGATGTATTCAGGGGTGGAGAGAGAGAGGTAGGGGGTAGCTGGAAAGAGGCGTGTGCCGAGGGCAACCTCCTGTACCGATATTCTGTCATCATTTATCTCGGTAAGTGGCAGAGCAGGGCTTTGAACCCACATTCCAGTGATCTGAAGCCCATGCTGTTTCTAGGCCAGTGTCCAGCAGCAGGAGTGGGGATCATCATGGTGGCAGGACCAAGGTGGCTGGGGAGGAGCAGAGACAGAAGGTCACATGAGGGTCCCGCTCAGAAGCTGCGGGTGTGGGGCTGCCTTCTGGCTGAAGATGGTGCCCTGAGGCACAGTGGCCAGTTACACGTGGATATTATGCAGGAATAAGGTGACAGAGCGGAGAGAGAACTGTACACTGAAGAGCACTGTGGGTCTCAGCTGGCACCTGTGCCTCCTCCTTCAGGTCAGGGCAGCTTGAACTGCTTTTGAGGAACTGCTCCCCCCGCTCCCCCATCCCAGTTTGTGCGGCTTTGAGGGGGCTGACTCTAGTTGGGGCTCCCAGGATGGGTATGAGTCCCAGCCTTGGTTAAATGGAACTTTATAGTATCCAGCCAATGAGCAGTTGGTGGAAGTGTCCGTGACCCGTGAGCCTCTGAGTCACTTAAATATTTTCCAGGATTGCAAGGAACGAAGCACTCTCTTTTCTCTTTCTGCGGGGATAAATGAGCCAGTAGGATGTAAACCTGAGCTACAAAAAGGGTACTTTTGCTACCACATAAGGAGCAGCTGCCTGAGGATGCAGCCAACACAGGGGTACGAGAGAGAGAGAGAGAGAGAGAGAGAGAGAGAGAGAGAATATGAATAAATGCTGATGACATTGTTCTACCCCTGGATCCAGCTGGGCCTGAAGCCCATTACCTTGCCACGTCTCAGTTACTCAACCCAATCAATTCCTTTTGTGCTTAAGCCAGCACAAAAGGAAGCTGACTCTTTGACAGAAAGTACTAAGCGAAAAAGCTCATAGCCTTCTTGGAATGAAAAAAGGAGGTGGGGGGGGATTCAGGAAAAAAAAAGAGAGGTGAGGGAAGAGAATAGAAGGATAGGGAAGGAAGGCAAGAAAAGGGAAGGGAGGGGTAAGAGGAGAGGAGAAAACAAGTGAGGAGAGTAACAGAAGGTGGCCCTGCACCCTCCAGGAGTGAGGCCAGCTGCTCCTGTCACCTCCTCTGCTATTTATATACTTTGTGGCTCTCCACGTAACTTCACACCTGTTATCCCTGCCCTTCAAACACAAATTTGTTTTCAAACATTTTAGAGATGCTTTTTTTTTTTCCCTGAGAAATACTGCCAGCTTCTAGGGGCTCCTTGTTTCTGAAGTACAAGTACCCCCTAGGAGGGGCAGTAAGATGAATGACATGAACCACAAATGGGCTTTCACTAACAGAGCACACTCACACACACTGCGTCTGATTTACTCCTAGCAAAGGCCTCGTGAGGCTGACAGAGAAGTTTCCAGCCCCGTTTCTCAGGCGGGACACAGAGTGACTTGCCCAAGGTCTCCCAGCCTGTGGTGCTCTGGTTTGCATCCAGGTCCCTGGTGGGAAGGGAAGCCATCTGGGATGACGAGCAGAACTCAGTTGGCTCTTGGGATCCATCCTGGGCTTGATGTTCAAAGAAAGTCCTTGGAGACCCAAGGCCCATCAAAGATAGCGCTGCTTGTGTCCTCCCATGGGGAGCTCAGGATGCATCCGGGGTGGTCCATTTCCAAAGAGAGACAATTTAAAATGCAGCCGGCAGTTCAAATGCTGGGAACCGTGTGACACTCTTCCTTTCAAGTTTCCACGCTGAGCAATTTGGTTTCCATTTTGGGAGGAGTAAAGTGGCTCCGACTTTAAGGAGCTGTGACAAGAACGATGCTGGCCTCTCGCAGCCTTTGATCATGGCACATTTAACTCTGACTTCCCAAACCTGAACAGCTGGTCCAGACCCTCTCAATCCTAGAAGGCAATTAAATTTCCACAAAAAGAAGTAGGGACTCCAGGGATAATGAGACGGGAGCAACTCAAAGGCGGCCGCTGAGCTCCTGAACTGGTGAAAGCTACCGCGGAGTCGACGCCCTTTATAATGAGGTGTCCCACGTGGATCTGGACAGTAGATCAGGATGGGAAACCCTCAGAGCTGGGGTTCTGCAATGGCAGTGTCCCAGACTTCTCCTGATGGTTGTGGCCGGGCGAGGGACTGGCCTCCTAGCAGGGTCGGAGTTGGGCAGGTGTTGAGGACGGGTGCCCACAACCAATACCTCACGGGGACTCTCTGATGGGATCCGAAAACCAAAAGAACATCTCATGGCTGGCCCATTTTTCTGAATGCCAGAAGCATCTCAGATGTCACAAGACCCAACTGGACCCCGTCTTTTCCCCCACTTTGCCCTCCCTCTGTCTTTCCCATCCTGAAACCTGCTTCCTGCTTCCCTCTCTCTCACCTCAAGGCCATTGCCAAGTCCTCTGAGTCTGCATCTGACACCTCTGGCATTCTCTCCCCCTCTACCGCCATCACCCTCACCAGTCATGCATCCCTGATCACCTGAAGGAATGCAGTCCCTCCCTCCTGGTCTCCATGCTTGCCCCCTACAGCCACTCCCCAAAAGAAGGGTCTTCTGGAAGCCAGATCCTATTACACTGAAGCTTCGACCCCTGGATGGCCCTGTTGCAGCGAGGATGACATCCAAACTGCACTCATTTCCCGGAGGCATCTGTCTGCCCTCCCTGTAACACCATCCTAAGTTCTGGAACTCTGGCTTCCTTCAGTGTCTCCATTGTGCAAGAAGGGTTCCTACTCCAGGGCCTTAGCACATACTAGTCCTGCCTGAAAAGCATGTGCCCTGCATTCTCCCTCTTGTGGCGCCTCACCTAGAGTGGCCGTTGTATAGTACCTGTGTGACATTTTAGTTCCTATCTCCTCCATGGGGCTGAGAACTTTCTGGGAGCCCAGAATATTTGTCCTGTTACAATTATAATGCTCAGTGGTTTAAATGAGTGACAGGGAGAAGTCCTTCCACTTGTCCACCCACCCATGCATCTGTTTGTCCACTTATTTTGTCTATGTCTCTGTTCACCATCCAGCCACCATCCATTCATCCATCTACCTACCTTCCCACTTACCATCCATCCATCCATCTACTTACTTTTCTGTTTATTATCCATCCATCCATCCATCCATCCATCCATCCATCCATCCATCCACCCGCCCATCCAGCCATCTGTCTATCCGTCTAAATGCCCACCACCCATTATATGTCATCACCCACTGTTCACTTGGTAGTCTAGTGGGGTAGTGTAGGAGAGAAGAGAAAAGCCAATAGCAAGTGAATGAGCATTTCCATATCCACAAGGCCTCTGTGTGACTCCACTAGGAGATGTGATGAGTTGCCAGAGTCTGGGTCCTCCCTGGGCTGGACAGGTTTACACCGAAAGGAAGACTATGTTCAACCGAGGACCATCAACTCCTCTCGTTATATGTGACATTCTGAAGTCAGGGATAACTACACATATTCGTAGATGTACATCAAGTCACCAGGAATTTGACAGCTACTAACACAGGGCTGTTGTGTCAGTGTTCTGAGTACCAAGAGGTAGGTATTAAAATAGGGATGGTTGTTGGTGAAATTGCAGATAAAATGAAGTACAGTTTTCTAATAATTTCCTTGATAGTTTCATTCCTGGAAATCCCAGGGTATATTAACAGGTTGAGATGTCATGGTCAGGAGCTGGGCTCAGATGTGTACAAACAGGGTTTTCACAGACATCTGCATCCAGTGAGACATTGACATTCAATGTGTTGGCTGCAGACAGATGGTCAATGTGCGGGGCTGTCCTGTGCATCATGGGGCAATAATAAGTTAGGTCCTTGTTCCTAACTATTGTGACAACCCAGAATTCTCACCCACCCCCAGAGGAGTGTAGCACAATGACAGACAGATTTGGTCCCCTCCTTCCACAGCCATCTCTCCTGGTCCCAGCCTACCTCCCAGCCAGTCTGAGAGGGCCAGGGGCTTTCTCCTGGCCACAGCCAATCAAAGCCCACCAAAGGATAAAATGTCCTTTTGAAAATTGGGGGGCCACATGTTGCAACAAAAGTGGATTCGCAACCTCAAGTCCTGAAGCCAAAGCCTGGTATGAGTGACCTGGGGGAAGTCTATTGCCCTCTCCGATTCCTAGTTTTTTTGAATTGCCAAATAGGAAGAATAATCTCTCCTGTTTGGAGCTGGTCAAACCATACCTGCACTTTCTACTCCTAAGTCAGGTTCATGCTCATAGAGGAGGCACAGAGGTGGGACAGGGCTCAGGAGCCTGCTGATCTTGCTTTGCAACCCTGCTTATCAGCTGAGTGGCCTTGGGCAAGATGCATAACTTCTCTGAGCCTCAATTTCTTTACAGGTAGTAGGGGCTGTTTCACATGGCAGTTTGTGAAATATTTGTTAGAAAATTTGTGCAAAGTATTTTTCCAAGGTGCTTCTCCTACAGCAAACCCTCAGTGAATGTTAGCCAGCCCTATTATCACAATTTCTATTTATTAATACTTATGGAACATGAGAAATAGTTGTGTGTAAGAGGAATGGGATGTGGTGGTAGAAAAACCAGCCAAGCCACCCTGCTCCCTGCAGTGCCAGATTCGTCACCCTCTGCAGCCCACACTGCAAAGGCACGTGTGTCCAGGAGGACAGTTGCAAAACCACCCCTGGCTTTCAGGTACCTGAGAGGAATAGAGGCTAGGAGTGGCCATGGCATGAAAGCCCACATACTTGATATTCAAAGAAAGAAAAGTCTCAGCTTAAGATCAGCAAAGAAAGTCTCAAAGTTCTGTGCTTCAGAGACCCAGGTTCAGGGGGCTGGAACTCAGAGGAGGAAGTTTCCCTCTCCTGCCTCTGTTCTGGCTGGTGAATGATCAGTCCACAACCAGGTATTTTTGGCTCCAGCTGCTTCAGAAATGCCGTTTTGGAAGCAAGGCCTCGGGGAGCCACAGCCTCCTGTTCGGCTTGAACATCATGCATGACTTCCCCGATAAGATCAGGCAACATCCCTTAATTGCTGCTCAAATGATTCTCATAATGCGCTCCCAGGCCCCGCTACTTGTTCCGACCCCAACACGATCGTTTCCACTACTCAGCACGCAGATGTGCGGCTCTGGGGGTCACGTAGCCTTGCTTTTCCCTTCTCCCTGCCTGGCTTTTGTTTGAACAACAGGCAGGTGAAATTCAAACCTACCCACCAACCAGTGTCGGGGGCCAAAAAGAAAGGATATATATTTTCAATCAACTGGATAAAACAGGCTGAATATAACCTCTGTAGCTGCTGCTATATGCAGAGCCTTTCTCCATTTCTGCAGAATCCTGTTCACTCTGTGATGTGGTATCGCTCTCCTCTTTTCACAGATGAGGAAAATGAGGCTCAGGGAGGTGACGGGAGTTATCAAAGCTCACCCCCTAAGGAACATCAAAGCCAAGCATGAAAATTGTATGTGGCTCCTAAGCCCACTTTCCATCCAAGAGTAACAGTGATGGAAGTGATGATCAGGAAGGCAATAGGTGCCTTTTATTGAGCACCTACTGCATGCAAAATGCTATCCTGGCTATACAGGTGATGTATTAATTGGAGCCACTCTTCACTCACATCCCCAAGTGGAAGAATGAACCCTGTATTGCAGGTGAGGAAACCAAAGCAGAAGCTTGGGAAGGCAAAGTGACTCGTCTTAGATCCCCCTGGGAGCATGAGTTGGAGCCAACTCATCTTACTCCTTTCTTCTCCCAAAGAGTGGTACAGGTATTTCTAAATGGCACCTGGACCGTTTTTTTTTTTAAGTAGTTTTCTTTAAGAAAAAAGATTATTTTTATGAATAAGACAAAAACATACAACTAGAACTTGACCTCAGAAGTATTATTCCTTATGACAAAGCTGGTCAGCCAGAGGATACGGGGGCGGGGGGGATTTTCCAGAATGGAAAGAGAAGAAATGAAATTGGGAAGCTAAACTAGTGGCCTAATGAGGGGCCACGTTGATGGTTTCTCTGGACATGGGGAGAATATTTACAATACAGCCCAGCCTACCACATTATTCCTGGGGCCTTTATCATTTACTTTGGATACCTGGAGTCTGATCCCTTCTTCCATCTTGGGAGCTGCCCATCCTGAGACTCAGAGCCCACCTTCCCATTCTAGAAGCTGGAAACACCTGCAACTGGCCTCTCTGGCTGCCCTGGACATGACATCAGGAGCTACTGAATGTAGGGCAGTGGCCTCTTCCTCAGGCTGGTTTGAGGCCTTGATCCTCACAATCCTGAGCTTGGTTTCCATTCCATGCCTAGGGTTCCTACAAGGACCCATGGCTATTATTAAATTTCTCTTTTTGCCCAAATCATTCAGGGTCAATCCCTGTTATTTGTAGTCTAAACTCCTGGCAGATCCAGTACTTCATGGGTCACTTGTCCAGCGGCAATCTCAATTAAACTAGGAGGCCCCACAGGAAGAGGTCAATGCTTAACTTCCACAGAGGGAAAGCTCACGACAGGGGAATGACCAGAACAACAAGAATTGCGGGGACCCAAGTTCCAATGCTATTCCAGAGGCGCTTTACCTACATCCCCAGTCTTTTTTATGTATTTTGAGACAGGGACTCACTAAGTTGCTGAGGATCTTACTAAGTTGCTAAGGCTGACCTTGAACTTGGAATTCTCTTTTGGCCTCTGCAGTTGCTGGGATTATAGGATTATAAGCCCCTGCACCTGGCCTTTCACTGGTCTTGCTGGACACAGTATCAGTAGAACCTCATTCTTCTCTGGAGCTGCTTATCTTCTCCAACTTCTGCAGCTGTGAGCATTCCTTGCTGAAGCCCCTTCCTCCATCCTCAAAGCCAGCAAATGTCCTATCTCTCTGATCCCCTTTTCCATGGCTACAGCAATACCTGACCACAGCTGGGAAAGGTTCTCCACTTTTAAGAACCTAGGTGCTTAGACTGGGCCACCAGGATAATCCTGTATACTTTCACGCATCAGGTTCTTTAATTATACCTATAAAGTCTCTTTTGCAAGATAAGGTGACAAATTTACAGGTTGCAAGGATTTGAGTAATGACATCTTTGGAGGCTGTTATTCTACATACCTAACCATACTCAATTCTATTACCTAAACCATATTTTCTCATCTATAAAGTGGGGATACTAAGGTCTTTCCTAGCATTAACAAGAGGATGGAGTGAAAGCATTTATCAGAAATGCAGTATTTCAGGGCACACCCCAGACCTACTGACTCAGAATGTGCATTTTTAACAGCATTTCTAGGAGGTCAAGATGGTGAGTTTGAGGCACATTGGAATTGAGGATTGCCAGGGTGGGACTGAGAATCTGATCACTTGGATTGCACTTCCAGCTCTGCCACTGGTTTACTCTAAAATTGAGTGAACAACACTTTGAGCCAAGATGTTGAACTAGATATGATCCAAGGCTAACTGCAACCTGGCATTTTATGATTTGGTGACTAAAGTGTTAATGGTGAAATGGCAGGCAAGGGATTTTTAGCAGGGTCAGCTTCCTGGCTCTCCTCAAATCATATCACTAAGGTGACCACCCACTCTGCTTAGCCACATGGACAGCCTGGTCCATGGTTGAGACTCTAAGGAACCCAAATCTCCCCAGAGGGCTGGGCTGGAGCTATAATAGGTCCTTCTTATGGAACTCAAAACAATGTAAGTTGTGAAATTTCACAACTGATTTTTTCCCATAATTAAGGCAGAGTTATGAATGCAGACTGTCATTTTTCTCCAGAAAAATTATCTGAACACAAAAGTGGAGAGAGTTACATGGAAGCCACCTGCTGTGTTGAGCAGTCAACTGGCACAAGTCAGTCCCCACTGGAGCCAAGCCCCAGGCTCTACTGTCAGAGTCAAAGACTTTCTGTCCCCTCCAATGACAGACCCACTTTCCTCATGACTTCTGGCCCCCTCAACATGACACCATCATGATCAAGGCTTGAAAGGCCCTTCTCTCCACCATGCCCAAAGAGACCCACTTTGCCCACCTAAGGCTCTTGCTCCCCAATCCTTAATGAAGATAAATTCTCACATAGAGAAAGTTGGGTTTGAATATGAAATTCTGGGTTACTGAACTGGTTAACTTCATTTTTTTATTTTTCATTTATCACAAACCCTAAATGAAGAGAGAAGTGGCTCTGTATTTTAGTCGTTCCAAGAGTCCACAGAGGACTCAGATGCGGGGGAGGAGGAAGGTGTTCTGGAAGTTTCCTCTTGCTGTAATTACTCCAAGTGAAGAAGGGAGAATATTCCCAAGATGATCTTGGTGCTCCCAGGGCCAATGCCATGGCCTTGGAGTTCTCCAGCTCCTCCAGATGGGCAGAAGCTGGGGAAAGCCCTTGTCTGGGGCCAGGAGGACTGCCAAGTGGTGCCAGGGACTGGAGAAGGTGACTTGTGGCCTCATGCCCCATGGGCTGTGAGAACCCACTGTGCCAGGGGAGCTAGCACCCTGCCTGCAGTCTCTCATGGCAGACTTCCTGTCATGAGATCCTTTCAGAAGAGATCCTTTCAGAAGGATTTAGAAGCCTCCATGGTTTTATGAGCAAGTCCGCATGAGCCAAGCACGGGCATGGGTGTGGGGCACACAATCTGGCAAGATCTGGGGCCTGGAAGGGGCTCCAGCTCAGCTCCCAGAAGCCCCGAGTGCCAAGTAAGAAGCTCTGGGTGGGCTGATAAAGTGTTGAAGAAAGCTGAAATCATTGTGGTAGGAGGTGGGGACTCCTGTACTTAAAGGCACCCTGGACAAATCCTTTCCTGAAGGAAACAAGCTTTGCAGGCTCCTACCCAGCAGGCAGTAGTCTCCCGTGGGACTTCCCACCGCAGCTCAGCTAATCCTTTAAACAGTCTTGTGAGGTAGAAATTATTAAAGGGAGGGAGAAGGGGAATAGCATGGATGGCATGAAGATGTGAATTTGGTGTCAACATACTTTATATACAAACAGAGATATGATAAATTGTGGTATAAAGGTGTATTAAGAATTGTAACGCAAAAAAGAAATAAGAGCGCTCATGTATAATGGCATAATTTGGTGTAAACATACTTTATATACAGAGTTATGAAATATCGTGCTGTGAATAGATAATTATGATTGTAATGCATTCCACTGTTGTCATGTATATACAAATAAAAATAAATAAACAAATAAAAGAAATTATTAATCTAAAATAGGGCTCTGGAAGATTACACAATCCACCCCAATTCTTGAGATATCCCAGAATCTGTGTTTTTGTTAAGTTTCTTCTATTCAAAGAGTGGAGTCCAGCTCGCTGTGGCTTGGATTTCCATTGGCCATTCGACTTGTTTTGCTCAACAGAACAAGAGGTATACCAGATGGAATCTTGACCTCAAGGGGCAAGGTGGGCTTCCTCCAATCCCTTGTGCCTCTGCTGTGACCATGAGAATATTGCTATAATGAACTTGGTGGCTCCAGGCAGAGAGGCTCAGAGACCAAGGAAGCCAGCCAACCCCAGCCCATCTGCAGACTGGTGAGCTGAAGAAGTGCCTATGATTGAATCATTGTGTCTGGCTGAGAGATTGTAGTTATTTTTGTACAGCATTAGTATTTCCATGGATAACCAGTATGCAGGGAGAACAGCCCCTACCTTCTAGAGTTCTAAGGAGGATTCTAGGCAGACAATGCACGTAAATGCTTAAACAAGTTTCCTTAGGGGAAGTTGAAAGATTTCTGGAGATGGATGGTGGCAATGGTTTTGCAATAACATGAATGTATTTAATGGTACTGAAACATATATTTAGAAATGGCTGAAATGGTAAATTCTAGGTTATGCATTTTTTTAACATTAAAAAAACCACAAATAATAATCCTGGCTGGCATATATGGAAGTGCTTGGTAAATGTTAGCAATTATTAGAAGGTTCCAAGAGTGTGGTGAGATTACATTCAAGTCAGAGGAACAAATGGGTCTGGAGAGCATGCCTGGCCTCTCCACTCATCTCCTCAAAGAAGGGGTGTTCATTCATGCCAATGGGTGGAAGGGCATTGACCATGATTGCATGAAAAGGAGGATAATGTTAGAGTTAGGAGACTCCTTGGCAGGGTCTAGCTTCAACCTCCTTATGCAGGAAACTGAGATTGAGAAAGGCAACTCAAGGTCACTCAGGAATTTGGTGGCTGATCTAAAATTGGAAGCTGGACTCCTGACTCTCAATCCAGGGCTCTTTCTGTTCTGCTACAGGCAGGGACATCAGGGCGCTTCATCTAATTGTTAATGGTGGAATTTCAGGCCCCTGCAGATGGATTTGGCCATTCCATGCACATCTCTGGCCACATGAGCAAGGCAGCCAACCACCACACAAAGCAATTCCTGCCTGCGGGTTCCTCTGACACGGTGATAATGAGGTGAATGCTTTTTTATTTTCCCCCTCCTTCTTCCTTTTTATTCTTCTTTTTCTATTTTTTAAAATTAATTCAAATACATTTCTTCATGGGATCTTTACTCTAGTTTTAGAGTTAATTAAAAGAAAAAAATACATATTAAAAGGCCAATTTGATTACTGCTACATATTACTAATGTAATGAATAATTGATTGAATGTCTGTGTTAATTGCTTCCTGAATCTGTGATTTTGCTGCTAAATATCGAAGAGCTGTTGCTATTTTGAAATTAGTAATGATTCGTCGCGCCCGATGACAGAGCTTGCCACACAAGACTATCCCCTTGGGCTTGAAGCCACCCCTGCTTCCTTTTCATCTGCTCTGCCACTGACTGCTGGTTCAGTTTCCTGCCTGGATCCTTGTCCACTACCTGCTCCTGAAGCCAGCAGGTCTCAATCTTTGGTCTATGTCAAACTCCCCAGGGAGCCAGTTAAAATGAATTTCCTATCCCTGCCTGGGTTTTTGATCTGACAGGCCTGGAAATCTGTGTTGTTACCAAGTGTCCCAGAGGCTTGGTTGGGGATTTCCTTGCCACAAGAGCTGGCTGGGGTAGAGACACCCTGTGGGCACCAGGCTCCAAACGGAGAGCAATGCTTTTCTCTCTGGGGGTTCAACCCACTGCTTCCTAGCTGGTGGATAAGTCGAGCTACCAGGAAGTTCTGGAGCCCCCCCCGAACTCCAGTTATCTAAAATGAACTCATCACTGCCCTGCTTCAACTTGCCTTCTCTTTGCTATCAGCTCCCAAAGATGATCTTTGTCTGGTTCTCCTTGCTCAAGCCAGAAGCCGCTTCTATTTTCAAACCAGCCCTTCCCCAAAAGTCCATTCGGGAGCCAGATCCTGCCCATTGCCCTTGTAAATCCTACTGACATGCTCATTGCTGCTACTTTAAAACATTTGTTTCCAAGACTCTTTTTTGTTCTCCCAAGGATGCTTTTATTGCTTCATTGGTAGTATGCAGCGGCGTCTCTCTTCTGAGATGTTAATTATACCGGTATTGGAATGTTTTCTTCTTGCTAATGTGCATCATCTCTATTTCTCCCAGTTCCTATTTTTTTTTTTTTTTTTTTGTCTTTTTTTGGTCCCTGCTTCCCTCAGACAAGAGAATAGACAACTGCTGAGCCTGGATGTCTATTTCCACTTGAGGGAGAAGTGCTTACCAGCTGGCTGGGCTCCTCGGAGTGAGGTGAGCTGGATGGTGGACTTCCCTGAAGGGGCAGAGCTGTGCCCAGAGAGGCCCCATGTGGCAGTAGCCAGGGGTGTTTCTTTGGAGGCTGGTGAGACGTCATTGTGGACTCACTCAGCCCTCTTCCTGGTGCGGGGCGTCTGCCTGGCATTCTCAGGGCACACTAGTCAAGAGGCTTCCCCACATTGATCTTTTCTTCGGTTGAACTTCACCCCATCCCATCCTTCTGCAAGGTCTAGGTGATGGTTACCTCCCTGGTGAATATTTTGAGTGGTTATTATTTTATCAATTTTCCTATGTCTAATTTCTAGTGGGTCTTTAGGCTTCTCTATACATATACAAATTGTGGAACATGGAGAACAGATATTTTTAAATAATAATATTTTCTTTGAATGATGTTTTTAAGATTAAATTAGGTCAAGAGTGGAAGGAACTCAGCAAAGCTTATGTTATTAATTTAAAAAGTAAACAGGTCTCAGCAGGGTGGAGGAGGAAAGAGTGCATCACTTAGGAGGAAGGAGGCTTGAGGGTACAGGAAGGTACATGGGGGTGGGAGACCTGATGAGGACGAGGGATGTGGAGATGGGATTCTTGGGCTTGCAGGTATGTAGTGGGGACAGCCAACTCACAAGGGGCTAGCTGATTTGCCTCTCAGTGCCTTTGGGGTTAGGACACACCTAGTCCCCTCTTGTTAACACTCTTGGTGAAATCACCCCCTCCTGGCCGCTGGATGCTTGGGGTCACAGTACTTTGACTCTCCTTTCCTCCATGAGAGAAAAGTGAAGGGTAGGGAAGGGATGAGGGTCATGTTCTCCAGTCCCCTTCCACTTAGGTGCCATCATTAGACAAAGCCACCCAATTTGGCTGAATAGAAAACTGAGGCAAATGGAACTCAGATGAAATAATGACAGTAAGAAGTCACTGGGAAAAGCATTAAGACTGATTCCAAAACCAGGGCCCATGCACGATAGACCCAGGCCCTAGCAGAAACTGAGAGCTGTGGGAGGAGGGGCCAGGAGCCGCAGAAACCTGGAAATGGACACGTTCAGGGAATGTTCTGGGGTAGGCAAGTTTCTCCGTTTGATTAGGGTGTAGGCTGTGAGGAGGGAGCAGGGAGGCATAGGAGTTCTGTTGAGCTTTGGGTGTATGAGGAGACTTTGTAGAGGATTCCAGAGGCCATGGGGATCTATTGAAGGTATTTGAACAAGGGAGGAGTAGGTGGATCTGCCTCAGATAGACTTAGCAGTTTGTTGGGCACATGGTATCTGGTAAGGTCCTTGTCCTCAGCATCAATTGGTGGGGTGAGAAATTCCCCTGGGCTGCCTGGCTGGTTGCTCCTGCTGTCTCTGGCAAAGCTGGGCCAGAGTGAGGCTCTGGCTTTATGCAAGGTCATGTTTTGGAGTGTTGCCTAAATCTATAGCCTTCTAGGACAAGCTAGAGGTGGGATGAACATTTGAGGGAGAATATGGCTTCTGGAACATTCCAAAGTCTGGGTCTTAGAGGCCCCGTGTGTTTAGTTCCAAACAAGGAAGGGGAATTTGAAACCATCCTTACACAGAGGCGGGCATTACCCTTAGTGAGCACTGGGCGTGGATCGCCTCTTCTCCTGCACAATGGCTCTGGGCTGTGAGTGCTGCTGATGTGTTCATTTCACAGACGTGGAGGCTGAGGCTTTGCACAGCCCCGGAACTCACTGCTGGTGGAACCAAGCCTCCACCCCAGATCTGAAAACTGTGCCCAGGCCTCCAGAGAGGGCTGAGACCCTGTGCTGCCTTCCTGGGTAGAGAGACCCACCTGGAGAAAAGGCAGGGGCAAGGAGGACCGCACAGGTGTGGGCAAGCCTCTCCTGCCGCTTTCCTACCCCAGCTGCTGGGGCCAATGCTAGGGTCAACGCTGAGCTCAGCCAAAGTTTTAATTTCAAGGTCCAAACTCCATTTGAAGAGACGGACAGCAAGATGTGTTTGGCGTCAGGTGGGAAGCTATCTTCTTATCAATCATTTCATGTTTGACTTGTTGTGCACTTGGCAAAACGTATACCTGGTACTTTTTTAAAAAAAAATTATTTGTTTTAATTAGTTATACATGATAGTAAAATGCATTTATGTACTTTGATACATCATACATAGATGGGATATAATTTCTCATTTTTCTGAGTGTACATGTTGAAGAATCATATGGGTCATGCAGTCACATATATACATACAGTCATGTCTGTTTTATTCTACTGTCTTTCCTATCTCCACATGCCCTCCTCTCTCCTTCCCTCTCTTCAATTCCCTCTACCAATCTAAGGTAAAATGTTCTTCCCTTATTATGAATTAGCACCCACATATTAGAGAAAACATTCAGCCTTTGGTTTTGGGGATTGACTTATTTTGCTTAGCATGATATTCTCTAACTCCATCCATTTTCTGGCAATTGTCATAATTTCATTCTTCTTTAAAGCTGAGTAATATTTCATCAAATATATATACCACATTTTCTTTATCCATTCATCTACTGAAGGACACCTAGTATACCTGGTACTTTAATCCAGTAATGCATCTATATTACTTGTTAGGATGCACCTAAGTTTTAAAAACTGTGATTTAACGACAAACATGGGTTGGAGAAGGAGGGCTGAACTCCTGGTACCCAAAGTGTGCCCACGACAGTATCCATACCACCCAGAGCCAGATGGAAATCCAGGACCTCAGACCCCAATTCAGTAGGTCTGGCTGGAGAGGTAGGTCCTGGCCACAGGAACTCTCATACATTGCAGGTCAGAGTATGAAGTGGAACAGCTATTCTGGAAAAAAGAGTTGCTAGTTTGGAGTAAATCTAACCCTACATCTTGTTCTGCATTGAACAAGATCCCCAGGAGAATCAGGTGGATGTGGGAACTTGAGGAGCACTGGCCTGGGTGGTCCACTAAATTGCTGCTGGAATGCCTGAGATTGGTGCAGAAGTCCCAGGCACCAGCCCAGACTATGGCTTCTTAGTCCCTCCGTGTTATGGGCAGCAGCTAGGGCTCAGAGAGTGGGTTGTTTTCCAGAGAAGAATAATCGATGACTGTGAGGACAGCAGAGCCTCTGCGATAGGGACTCCACAAGGACTCCAGGCTGCACAAGGGCTCTGGGCTGCCAGCTCCCAAAAGAACAGTCTCTCCTGGCAAGCCCATGGGGTTGGTTGCATTCCCGGCAGTGTGACAGGGAAGGTCAGGGTTACCGGGGAGCCCGGGATCTCCCTGGGGGTGCTGGCGGGGCCCAGGGCACCATGCCACAAGAAGATGAGCACTGAGCTGGGAGTCCGCAGACCAAGAACCCGGTCCAGTGCTGCCACTGATGGTTTTCAGCCACCCACTGCATGTTCAAAAAACATTTACAAGTGCCTCTTATTCTAATGCTGTCCTGAGTTCCATACCTTTAATTGTGGCTACATAGTCCCAGGATTCAGAATCTCACAAAGCAGCAAGTCTCTGCTCTATTATCAGAAGCTGTATGATCCGGAGAAAAGGACTCAGTAGCTCTGAGGCTTAGTTTCCAATTCCATGATATGGGTATAGTTACGTGCCCACCAGAGTGGCTAAAATTAAAATGACTGGTTGTGTCAAGGGTTGATGAGGCCGTGAGGCAACAGGAACTCTCATACATTGCAGGTCAGAGTATGAAATGGACCAGCTATTCTGGAAAAAAGAGTTGCTAGTTTGGAGTAAATCTAACCCTACACTTACCCTATGTCCCAGGAATCCCACTCCAAATAAGAAAAAAATGAAAATAAATGCCAGCACAAAGACTTTCACACAAATATTCATAAAGACAATTCATAATAGCTTAAGACTGGAAATAGCTCAAATGCTCACTGCAGGACAGATGAAAAACTTTTGATAAAGTCACACAATGAAGTATTACACAGTCCTGAAAAATAAAGGGCCATTAACATGATTGCCTTCGGAGGAGCTGGCAATGTGTTACAACTGGGACTGGGTGGAGGGTATGCAGCCATGGACAGGTAAAATCCCCCCAGTCATGCACTTGTGATGTGCCCATTTAACTGTGCAATTTTACTCAAAAAGAGAAAGAGAGGGTGAGGGTGTGTACGAGAGGTAGAATATCATCCCTATTCCTCAGGCTCCCTGAGAGCAATGGTGGAAACAATCACATGTCCTACTCCCAGTAGGTGACCAACTGATGAGTACTACAGAGAAGCTGGAGTCTAGCACGGGAAGCACCTCTCATTCCTTCAGGCCTGGGTTTCTTGTTCTGTAAAATGGATATCCTAGGCACAGAGAGGCCCCGAGGGACTCATGATGCCTGAACCGGGAGCTCTAACAGTGAGAACACTCTGAGACCCCAACCACAAGGACCACGCTCCCAGGAGCCTACATCAACAGGAAGAGCACATTGGATCCTCTGTCCCACTGTAGCAATAGAAACGGAAGGCTTTAAAACCTAGGAACAGGTTCTGCTATGCCACCCTGGCAGGGAGGGCAGGGGCTTCAGAGTCTTGCTCCCCTTGTGTTCTCAGCACACAGCACCGTGTGTGGGACACGGCAGAGGCTCAGCCCTGCAGAATCAGCGGCGATGCTGTGGTTCACGGTGCTATTCAAGGTCAGCGGGCCTCGACTGAGGTTTCCAGGCCCCGCCCAGGATACCCCGCACCTGCGCAGTGGGCTCCCCCGCTCACTTTCCTATCTTTGGGTGTCATCCCTGCGGGCAGCAACTCCCCACTGCCTCCCTCTCTTGTCCTTCTTAGAAACTCTCATGACTGAGAGAAGGGTAAAAAAATTTTTTCCATTGTTTGTAGCATTTCAGAGATAATAATAAAGGTTGCTCCATAGACCAGGTGTGGGCAAAGCATGGTCTGTGTCTAATCAGGCTGCCATCTGTTTTTGTAGATAAAGTTTCATTTATTTGAACACAACCACATTAATTTATTTGTGTGTCTATGGCCGAGATCAGTCGTGGGAACTGAAGTCATCCAAAATAGTTGCTATCCTAGCCTTTTAGAGGGAAGGATTGTGGACCTCTACCCTAGACAAGGTTCAGACTATGAGTTACATGTACTCTTTTATTACCTCTTCACAGAAACCCTACAGAAGCTCAGGAACTACTGTTATGCCCATTTTATGGATCTGGAAAGTGAGACAATGGGACTTGCCCAAGATTGTGCAATCAGTAGACAGTGGTGCTGGGATCTCAATCCACCAATGCACGCCCCCGTGTTCTGAGCACACCCTAATTACAAAGCCTAGGCCAATACAATGGGACTAGCTTGCCTGTTGCAAGCAAAATCCACATGCACAAGGGAAGTTTTGAAGAAGAGGGTAAATGGGGCCAGAGAAGCCCCAGAAGGCTCTTGGAAGGGGTGGAATCTGAGCTGAGTCATTCAGGGAGAAGAGACTTAGCCAGATGGGAGGAGGGTGAGAAGGGAGGTTTGGAAGAGCCCATGAAAGAAATCCAGAAGAGCAGGCCAGATATTTGGGGCAAGGCCAGGGCACAAGCCACCCAGGGATGGTGGCTCAAAGCTGGTAGACACTCAGAAAATGATGTTTGTGAATGATTCATTCTTAGGGTCCCAAAAGGCTGCTGGGTCTACAGACTGGTGAAAGAGAGATGTGGGGTGACAAATTTGTCCCTAGTCATTGGAGGGAATTTCAAATTCCCCAAAAGGACCCAAACCAAAGTGGGTAGCTTTTCACAGGGTGGGTTACAAGCAAGGTCTTCCCTATGGCCAAAATGTTAACAAAAACTCCCTGAACTAATTAAAAAAAAAAAAAAAAAAAAAGAACTCCCTGAGGTCACCAGCCACCTGAACTTGGCCAAGCGGTTTAACTCATGGTGTCTCAATGTCCTCAAATGTAAAATGGGGAATGCAAGGGGCTCATGTGAGGTTCCAGGCGTTGATATTTGCAAAGCACATGGAACAGTGCCTGGCACAGAGTAAATATGGAGAAGGGTTTTTAGGTAAATACAGAACACAAATAAGATCCAACTTCAGCAAATATCAACTCCCAACTTTTTTGCCCCAAATGATTCACACGCTGCTCGGAATTCGCTGGGCGCGCAGTGTGGTTAATTTAAACACTGCGGCAGCGTGGCGAACCTGAGCGGCATTTCAATGAACACAAACCTTATTTTTAACAAGACACACTTTGGCACTTGCTAGAACATTTAAAAATACCTTCCCTGTTCCAAAGCAGCATTGTGTGGCAGCCAGGTCCAGGGAGAAAGCCTTAGTTTTGGGGTCACTGTTTTCTTTGGGACATGGGCTTCCAGGGTGTTGGCTCCGGGGTGTTGCCCATCTTGGACTGAGAGTGGGAAAGAGACTTTGCAGGTGATTGTTTTAATTCCCAGGATGACAGCCATGGGCAGACATGTCTGCTCCTCTCTGGATGGAGGAACTCTGACTTCTTTGAACAAACACATAGGGATGCCTGCTATGTCATGAGGACCTAGGGATGGCACAGTGGAAGGGTTCTCGCTCCCAAGGCTGGGAGACAATGACAATGGCAGAAAAGATCACTACAGAGAGTTGCATGTGCTTTGGAGAAAATAAAATAGAGAAGTGGTACAGAGAGGCCTGCTGTCTCTGGTGGCAGGAGAAGTCTTCAGGTGGGCAGAGAGAGACTCTTGGAAGAGGTGACCTTTGAGCTGAGAACAGAATAGGGAAGAGAAGTTGGTCATACAGGAGCTGGGAAGAGTGTTGGTGGCACAGGGAACAGCAAGCACAAACTCCCCAAAGGGGGTTGAGTGTGCGGAACCCAGAAGAGGTGCTGTGGTGCCGAGGGATGCGCAGGTGAGATCCGATGAGGTACAGTAGGAGAGAGAGGCAGGCCAGACCCACAGGATAGAGACCCATCTGAGGGTGCTGGGTGGCCTGTGTGGTGTGGAGACAGAGGCCCGGGGAACAGTGGGAAGCCACGCCATGTGACTCCAGTTGGTGCCACTGCACTTGGTGTGGATGGTGGTCCTTGTCTTGCTCAGTGTGGCAGTTGCGATGGTACTGCACTTGACACACAGAATGTACTTAATGAATGTTTAACGAATAGACACAAAACCCTTCTTCAACAAGCACACAGGGACGCCTGCTATGTGCCCACACGGCGGACCCCGAGACAACACCGTGAACGGGCCCTTGCTCCCAGGGTGCAACAGGCCTTCAATCCTTAGCACATTTGCCTGTTTTTAAATTGAGCACATGCTTCCTGAATTTTCTTCCTTTTGGATGGTTCCTGTGCTTTTCTTCTCAAGACCTCAGTTGACTTGACTGTTGGGTGAGAGGAGCACTCGGTGTGACCTAAACCACGCAGCACCCTGAAGCCCTGGCAAGGAGGCAGGAGATCTCGGCTTGGATGCTAACTAGCCCCATGGCTGGGAAGGACGAATCGGAATTGAGGCTTGGAATTGCAGTAAAATGTTGATGTCCAAGTGTTTAAGGAGCCATAAATAAAATAGAGCCTGCCCACTAACAGATTACTTCTTTCAGAACTTCCCTAACATCCAACAAAGTACATGCGGAGTATTTAATGTCTCATAAAGGAAAAGCTGATTCATTGACCATAAGCTCCATTTTGACCCCCAGCATGTTTAGAGCCTTCGCAGTGAGAGAGGGTAAGATCTCAGGCTCCCATATTTAGTATTTCAGGTGGCTGATGACAAACGATGCAAGTTATTTCCAGGAAGTCTCATGAACAATATTAGGCAGCTTTACCAACGGAAGCCCGCTAATCCCCCCATCAGAGATTCCCAGTTTCAAGATGAGGAAGGTGAGGGCGGAGGAAGTTTAGGGATGGACAAGGACAGTGACTGGTGGTCTCAGACTGACCTGGGTCTTCTCCCTCCCGATCCTGCACTCTTTTCCCTTAAAAGGGGCTAACACTGTGCAAAAGCACTGTCATGTCGTGGGGCCAGGAGAGTGCTGTGCAGGACACTGATCCTCAGTCCTTGGTAAAACCTCAGCACAAAAAGGAGACCAAGCAGGGGGCTGTGCCCACAGGCCTGAGGACAGCTCTTGGGAAAATATAATTCTGTAATTTCTCGCCAAGCGCCTGCTACTTGCTGGGCCTTGTGGCAAACTAAACAGATGCAGCCACTGCCCTCCAACAAGGGACAGTTTGACCGAACAGCAACTATTAAGCCAAAGAAATATGGTAGGGAGTGAGCTTTCCACTTGGGCTGCAGGGCAGAACAGGTGCTGGCCGGGTGACAGGGTAGGAGGCCCAGGGAAGCTCAGAGAGGGACCCGACATGCAGAGGAAGGAGGCACCAGCCCACCTGGGAGGCTGGGGATGGGGAGGGCTATCGTTTCTGCAGACAGTCTGGTAGCCCCTCAGGGCAGGGAGGAGCACGTGGTGTCCAGGTCACACCTAGTGCCATGAGGCTTGAATTCAGATAGGGTTTCGTGCCAAGACCTTTCTTGTTCTCCTCTGTAGATCCTGGCACAGCCCACAGGTATTAGACCTTGGAGACTCCACAGATGACACCCTGGGGCTTTCTAGGTGCTTCCTAATGCCTACAGGTACTTCCATACCCAGTGGATACCTTCACGTGCTAGAGAAAGACAGACTGCCTCTGTACATCTGTGCAGGGTGGGGCTGACTGCTCAGAGCTGAACTTCCTGCCGGAACTCCCTCTTTATGACTTTCTCTCTCTGGGCTCCACCTTTCCATGCCACCATCCCCCAGTGTTCACCCCTGATCCCATGTGCCCAATCTGTCCCCACACCTCCCCCCTCCCCCCTCCCCCAATCTCTCCATTTTAGAAAATGTCCACCCCCCTCCCAGACAAAACCCAGGAAGTTATCCTTGATTCCTCTGGGTCCCTCCTCCACCAGCACGTCCTGCTAGCTGCATCTCCAATAGCACTTGAATCTGATCCCTTCTGCCTCCTTCTCTGTCCTACCCAGGTTCCAGCTACCATTGTCTGTCATCTGGATGTCTGCAACTCGTTCTGCCTTGCACACCTGCACAGGTGTGGACTAGTTCCCACCGTGTGTCCAGAATGGGTCTTTCAAAGCAACATCAGATTGTATCACTCCCCTGCTCCAGTCCTTCCAGGGGCCTCCACTGTAATGAGAATCCAGTGGGAACTCCATTCTCTGGCCTGCAAGACCCTACATGATCCAGCCTCCACCACCTCCCCAGCCTCTTCTCTACCTTACTTCCACAGTCACTTTTTGCACATGGTCTCCTTCTTTCTTACTGACATGCAAGTTTGCTGCTGCCACAGGGCCTTGGCACTTGTTATTCCCTCTGCCTGGAATGTTTCCTCCCTCCCATGATTCAGAGTTCAGCTCCAAAGCTCCCCAATCATTAAGGCCTTCCCTTATCACCTTGCTTAATGCTGTCTCCCTTGACACTTTCTATCACATCACTCTGTTTTGTGATGATCTTAAAATCACCTTCTGCATTCATTAGGCATATGTATGCCTCTCTCCCACTGCTAGGGAGCAAATTCTAAGAGAATGTAGACTGTGTCCTCTCTGGTAACCACTGGGCTTCTCTAGCATCTATTATTGTGCCTGGCAAATAAAACAGCAGGTGCTCAATAAACATCTGCAGACTTATTGCCCCCCCCCCCCGGTGTCTTGCTCAGGCTGCTCCCCCCATTCCTATCGCTGCTCTCCCCTAAGCAAGTCTTTTTTTTTTCAGATTTTTTAGTTTGTACTACCAATTACCTTTATTTTTTTTTTTTTCCGTTTTTTTGGTGGTCGC
>NW_026000168.1:15023739-15133386 GCF_001458135.2 Marmota marmota marmota
GACTTATTGCCCCCCCCCCCGTGCTCTTGCTCAGGCTGCTCCCCCCCTTCCTATGCTGCTCTCCCCTAAGAAGTCTTTTTTTTTTAGATTTTTTAGTTGTACACAATACCTTTATTTTTTTTTTTTTTTGTTTTTTTGTGGTGCTGAGGATCGAACCCAGGGCCTCGCATGTGCTAGGCGAGTGCTCTACCGCTGAGCCACAACCCCAGCCCCCTGAGAAGTCATTTTTAAGAGAAAAAGACATCCTTGGAGAAGATAAGTAGTAGCATTTGTTTGCTTCTGATCAAAACCATGATGTTGTTACTTTTACCCAGTTACCTCCTTATTCTGCCATGATTGAAAAAAGTAGCCAGGTGCGGTGGCACATGCCTGTGATCCCAGAGACTTGGGAGTCTGGGGCAGGAGGGTTGTAAATTAGAAGTCAGCCTTGGCTATTCAGGAAGACCCCATTGCTTGCTAGCTAAATGAATGAATGAATGATTAGATAGATAAATAAATAAATAAATAAATAAATAGAGCTAGGGATGTTACAACTAAACAATACACATTTTTTTAAAAAAGAGCTAGGGTTGTCACTCGGTGGTAAAGCATCTCTGGGTTTAATCACCAGTAAAAAATTAAAAAAAAAATAAAAATAGAAAAGAAGAAGAAAAGCAAAAAAGTAGTATTGGAAACTTATTACCCCACGTCTGTAACTGGGGCCCCTTAACTCAAGTTGCCAGCCAGAGTGAGACAATGCTGAACATGGGGCGGTGTGTGTGTGTGTGTGAACTTGAGCCTGACTGGGAGCTTTCCTCCTATCATCTCATCTGAGGATCTGTCATCCCAGTGGGGCCGACGTGGTTGCCATTTTGTAGATTAAAAAAACTGAGGCTCAGAGGGAGTATAAGCAACCCGCCCTGCTCTCACAGCTGGGAAATGGTGGGATTTAGACAGGAGGCTGCCTGCCTCCGCAGGTGGAGAACCTCTAAGGTTCCTCGAGGGAGTCTTCTATTTCCATCCTTGAGGATCCTGTTTTTAAACACCTGTGCGTCCTCTGGCTCCTTCTAAGACACTTCTAAGACAGTCGCCTGCAGCCTCTTTTCTCAGAGGTGTTCAGGGGGAATCTTGATGGGTTGCAGTTCCAAAATAAGAATTCTGCTATTTCTCGAAGCTGGACAGAGACCTTCCAGAGAAGGTAGCTTTGCTTAAACACACACGATGCCCAGACATGCTCCATTTATCATGTCATTTTTCTCAGATTCACTCAGATTTCTACTCAGATGTCACCTCCTCAGCAGTGTCTCCTTCAAGTAACCAAATGCCCCCTCCCCGCCCCTTCACCCTCCCCTCACGGGGCTTTCCTCACAGCCCTTACTGTCAGTTGATTTGATTATACTATAAGCATCATATATTTATTTGTTTGGTTCTTTATGGTCTCTGCTAAAATTCGAGCCCAATGGATATTCCCCACTGTTATATCCCTACCGCCTAGAACTGTGCCGGGTACAAATTAATCACTACTGGTTAAGTGAATGAACGATCTTAATTACTGTATAATATTCAGTATATATTTTATGTCTTTATGATGTTATTCTGATTTTACTTCCTTTAAATGAAGGTTTTATTGTATAAGTCGCAGTGGGAAATTAAAAAAAAAACCGTATAGATAAACCCAGAGGAAAATAAGAATCTATGTTCATCCCACCATGGCCCTGGTACAGGCAGGAGCACTCTCTTCCAGATTTTACTTATCCATAGATGCATATGTATAATTTTGTAAATTCCTTCATTGAGATACTACTTATCACATGTTCACTGTGTTCCAGGCATGGCTCTACGCATGGCTGTTACTGAGATCCTAGATTAGAGCAGGGTTTCTCAACCATGACATGATTGGCATTTGGGGTTGGATAGTTCTTTGATGTGAAGCCACCCTGTTCATAGCTCCTACCCACTAAATGCCAGTAGCATCTCCCTAGTCATGACAATGATAAATGTCTCTAGACACTGTCAAATGTCCCCTGGGGCAGGAAGTAGGCAAAAACCACCCTACCGAGACCTGCTGGTCTAGAGGAGGAGACAAGTTTTAAAAAGGATCATACAGTACGTTGTCTCCAGTGCCCAGCAATTGCCACTTACTGTTATTTGTGTCCCTCCTTCCACATCTCTAGACATGTTACTGATGGCTGCCTCTTCTGTAATTGACACCAAGTGTCCCATGGCTGGACACCTAGGCTGTATATCTGATTCTGTTTCAAAGTCAGATGCAAGAACACACAGAGCCCCTCTGCCTAACTCTGGATGGGTCTTGCCCAGCCTGACCACCAGAACTGCCACAGATTTCTGGAGGAAAGGATCTCAGGCCCTACACCTCTCCCCCAGCACCCCCTGAGGACTTCTTGGAGGTTCCCCTGCTGAGTGATCGAGAGGTACAACTTCACTGCATCTCTACCACAATCCTCAGGGCCATGTTCTTTCGGGGTAGTGACTGACTACAGAATGATCAGGGGATTCTGGGGGTGATGGAACTGCTCTACGCTTTCACTAGGGTGGTGGTTGCACACCTGTATGCATTTGTCAAAACTCACAGTGAAAACTTATGCCTTGGGGCTGGGGATGTGGCTCAAGTGGTAGAGCGCTCGCCTGGCATGTGTGAGAAACTGGGTTCGATTCTCAGCACCACATAAAATAAAATAAAGATATTGTGTCCACCTAGAACTAAAAAAGTAAAAAACTTACGCCTTAATTTTTAAAACTGAAAAAATAAAAAGCCTTCTGCTGTGTCCTTGGCATAATGAAGGCTCCAGAACCCCTCTCCTACTCTGGGTCAATCCTGCAAGCCCTGAAATTCCCAGAGCTGGGGGTCCCTCACTCTCCTTTCTTGGAAGCCAGTTCTTTTCTACTCAAGGTGAAGAGAGACGAAGAGCTGCTCTCCGATGGACTGTGCTCCCTAATTAGCATGGGTCTTCTGTCAGTGGCTACCCAGGGCCTTGGGAGCAAGGGGTTGGTCCTGCTCAGAGCATGCGATGAGAGTCTAAGACTAAGGTAAGAGTCTCAGAGTGAGTGTTTACAATTGTGCTGCCAAGATGGTAGCCGCTAAGCACACAGCTTGGCTATAGAGCACTTCAGATGTGCTTTAAGGTAAAACATTGAGGGGCTCCAGGTTTCAAAGGCTTACTATGAAGAAAGGCAATGTAAACCAACTTATTCTTTTTTTCCTCCCATAATGTCAATTACATGTGGAAATAATATTTTGGGTATGGCTTGTTAAATAAACTATCACTGGAATTAATTTCAACTGTTTCATTTTCCTTCTTTTAATGTGGATGTTCGGAAATTTATAGTTACTTCTCTCGTTTGGGTCTGGAGTGTCTCCCAAAGGTCCTCGTGTTAAAGGTGTGCTCCCTCAGATGGCACTAGGGGTAGGCGGTGAAACCTTTCGGGGGGGGGGGCTATTGGGAAGTGTTAGGTCACTGGGAAGGAGANCAAAGGTCCTCGTGTATTGAAAGGTGCTGCTCCCTGCAGATGGGCAGCTGATGGGGTAAGGCGGCTTGAAACCGTTTCTGGGGGGGGGGGCTATTGGGAAGTGTTAGGTCACTGGGAAGGAGATTATGGGGCCCAGGTCTCCTTCTATGTGTGTCTTCTGTTTCCAGGCCGTGAGTGAGCAGCTTGCTTGGCCACATGCTCCTACCATGATGTGCTGCCTTGCCACAGGCCCAGAGCAATAGGGCTGGTGGATCGTGGATTGAAACTGTAAGCCAAAATAAAGCTCTCCTCTTTGTAAGTTCACTGCATTAGGTATTTTGTTACCATAATGGAAAACTAATATAATTCCTCACAGTGGCTGTTCTCAATATTTGAGAGGAACATGGGTTGCTCAAATTCATTTCTATTGGATAGTTATGGCTTAAAGAATAAGATATTTCATATAAAAATCTGGAATTCTGAATCCTCTTGAAAGCTCTGGGAGCCATGACCCTGTAGGTCAGCAGTGAGCCTGGGCTGAGTATCTGCTGAGCTCTCGAGATGGGACATGTGCCTCCAGTGCACCACAGTCCTCATTATTTCCTTATTTATGCAATATGCCTGGTCCCTATAGACACATGGGTTTCCAATTCCTGGTCTACCTACACTTATCTGAGCAATTCCCTGCCTCCCACCTTCCATGTGAAGTAGCTGCAGTGCTGTGTCTCTCAAGTCAACTTACCCTCCAGGGTAGACCTGCCGTGGACTTCCCACCATGCATGAACTTCCCCAGAGGACATCCCAAAGTCTGCCAATACTTCTTTCGTGAATATTTGGTTGGATCCCTAGTATGTGCCAGGCACTTGGGATTCAGTGAGGAGTGGACACGGGTTCTTTTATGTGCACATTCCCCAACTCCCTCAGTTGGTCTCCTCAAGCAATGTCACTCTTATCATCCTCCACACAGCAGGCACGACTTTATCCCACCCGTCCTCCCTCTCAGAACTCATCAGTGGCTCCAATGATTTCATGATCAGGGTCAAGGACACTAGCTGACCCTTGAAACCTCCATGACCAGGGGCCCGAGGACAGTCAAGCCTCATATAAGAACTCAGCTAGCGGTAGTCTGGCTCCCTTCTACCCCGAATCACCCCTTTAGCTCCCTCTCTACTTATCATTCCCATCAGCTTCCAAGTGTGCTGTGCTCTCTCCCATCTGGAACATTCTGTCCCTTGCTCCTGGGCTTTGATTGCTCCCTTCCTCTGTTTCCCTCAATGACTAAAATCCTCTCCTACAATGCTTACTCCAAAGAAGATAAAGAGCGGAATGTCAGGCATTATCACAGTCTTAACAGTTTAAATTTCACAAAGTGCTTTACAATACAAAGTTGGTACTATTCTAGATGAAGAAGCTGAGTGAAGATCTTTTAGCTAAGGTGCTAGAAATCCATGTTTCCCGACTTTCAATTTTTTGTTATATTCATTAGTCATCAGATACCCGATGGTGAGGGGCAACTAGAATAATGGGTTCAAATTCCTGAAGGTAGGAGTGCATGCAGAGGTCCAATATGAGCAGAAGGAAGACCAGAGGACCTGAGTGTGAACATCCCATGTTCAAGTCTGTCGCCATCCAGGGATCCACTAGATGAGGGTCTGGGAAGGAAAGGGAAGTCACAGATAACTAAGGACTTGACCCCTCTCTTTCTTCATTTCCCAGACACCTCATCCTTTTGGTATCACTATTATCCCTGTTTCACAGCTTAGGAATCTCAGACTCAAGTGAATATTTAATGCCTCTGGGCTTCTCTTCTTCTCTATAACACAGGAGAATGGAGGGAAATGGATGGGGGAGTAGATTTTTTTTTACATGTTTGAAATCTGCCATAAATATAGTTAAACACAAATAAATTCACCCAGCTAAATGGTGGAGCAGACATGGGAAGTCAAGCCCAGGTGACTCTTGCACCCATGTCCTTTCCTTTCTGTCCCACAGAGACTCTGCCCATCTCAACTTTATGGTTTTCTGCTGGAAACATTGTACACATCCAAATGACCAAGGACCATTAATTCATTCTTTTTTCCTTTTGAAGATGGAAACTTGGGAACCTCTTTTTCCCCAATCACATCCTAGGGCATTATCCCTTCTGAGAAGATCTCTCTCTCTCTCTCTCTCTCTCTCTCTCTCTCTCTCTCTCTCTCAACACAACCATGGAATGCCAATGGTCAACTGTCTTAGATGACCCCCAGGAGCAAGGACATTCCCACAGTGGCTTTACCTCACCTAAATGTAAGTCAGTTTTCATTTCATTCATTTCATTTAATTCCCCGTTCCCTGGACCATAACCATATGCATCCACGTACTGTCTTTCCCTTTTAATGGGGACGCAGGGAAGCATCATCTGCTGCAGGTTTAGAGGTTAATTTCAAATTCAATTCTGCTTTAAAAAGAAAAGGGACATGTTTAGGATTACCTAAAAGTTCAATCCAAATCCACAAGTCTCCTCTGTGTACTTGCTATTAGACTCTATTAAGTATGTAGTATTAGCCCTGATTTACAGATGTAGAAACTTAGACTGGGGTGGTTAAGAAACTCACAAGATGAGGAGGAAATAGCTGGAATTTGAACTAGATCTGAGGGACCCTAGGGCCCATGTTGTCGTAACCAATACCTTGACCTAGAATAGGCTTCTCTGAGAGTTCAGTGCCTGGACAGAGAAACATCATCTATTTAATGAGAATCTATATTTGTTTGGCATTGTACAAGGTTCTTTCGGTGCATTTATCTACACAGCCCAAAAGAGAGATATCATCACCCCCATTTTATAGGTGAGGAAGTGGTTTTAGGAGTTTTAACTCAGGTGTGCCTTATCCCAAACGCAGTTCTTTTCCAGAAACTCATTCTCCATCCAAATGTGGCAACCACAATTATATGACCCATGCAAAGGCAGAGCTACAAACTGGGATAACAGCAGTTTTCTGGGAATCCTCAGCTGATCCGATCAGGACCCTGGAGAGCTCCAAGTGACTCCATGTTGATTGGTTCTAGGATGCTGACTTCAGGCTCTCATAGGCCCATCCTGGACAGATCCTCCTGCTCCAACCTGGAAGCCCTGGAAGGGGTGGCATCATCAGGCCTTTACTTAGAGGACCCCATCAGGTATCTGGGGGCCTTTGGGGAAAAGAGGCATGGGGAAGATCCTCAGGTTGTGCGTGAAGCAAGGTGTCCAATAGTTAGATGTGTTTCTTATGTACTCCGGGAGTTGGGCATTTCTGCTAGGCATGATCTAAGGTTCTAATTAGTAAAGTGTGCTTAGTGGAGAGTTCCCAATGGGATAATAAGCTCAAGTTCATAAAATGCTTCTCTGTGGCATTATCACTTCTATCTTCACAACAGCTTGTAAGTCAAATATTGTTCCGTGTGTGCCAGATAAGAAAACAGGATCAAAATAGTAGATGACTTTCCCAAGGTCACACAGGACATCACGGAACTGAAGCTTAAACCATGAGATCATTATACTAAGTTGCCATGACTCATTTAAAGAGACCCTGTCAGCTTCCATTAAGGATATTGTGCTCATTAAAATTGGTTACTGATGCTTGAGAATTTTGTTTTGAGAGCAAAATAGTAAACGTGACCATATTCTATCACCTCTCCTGGATTCCAACATCAATTGTTAGTCAACAGAAATGCAGTCTGCTTACTAGAATAAAATATTGCTTTTCCCTGTGGCTTGCAAGACATGTCCTGAATTGGCCCATACTCTGACCTTATCTTTTATCGCTGTCCCCTTCAGGCACCAAACTCCAGCCACAGCACCCTCCTGGCTGCTCCTTGAAGTCACCAAGTTCATTTACAACCGGACACTGCTGCACTGACTGTTCTCTCTGCCTGGGATTCTCTCCTCTCAGATCTCTGCATAACTGGCTGCTTGTCTCTCTGCTCTCATCTCAAAGTCCCCTCTTCAAGAGGCCCTCCCTCAGCTAAGTAGTCTCTTGTCACCCTATCATGTCACCTTTTTCCATACCCTCCCTGGTACCCAGCAGTATCTGAAATGACCGACTCAATTGATCACTACATCATTTTCCTTCTCTTTCTGTTTAGAACCCAGCTTCAGGAGGGCAGGGACTTTGTGGGTCTGAACATCAATAGGTCTCCAGCACCATGCATAGTTTAGACACCTGGTATGTGTCCACTGAAGGAATAAACACCATTGCATCTCAAGCAGGCAAGACATTCTTTGATTTAGATTCTTCAATGTGTCTGATTGTTTTGAGGGAGATGCCAAGGCTTTGAAAACAAAGTTATTAAAACTTTTTTTTAAGTAGCACACCTCAAATGACAGTTGTAGAGGGTAGGACTGTCACATCAGAGTAGTTAAGTGTCACATTAGTTGTAGTCAGAAGAGACCATATTTCTTCAAAGAGGAGTAAAAACAGCCCCAGACAAGGCTGTGAATTCCTTGGCCATTGATCTTCCCTGGCTTAGTTTGAAAAGAAGACCAGAGTTTCCCAGAGATGGGCCACTTCTGTTCCCAAAGATGGATACTCAACAATGGTTGGCTGTCAGCAACAGCCCAAGAATGGAAGAAACAGCCGAGAAAACCTTCACTCCCAGAGTGAGTCAGAGGGAGCCGTGAGGGGCTTGCCTTCCCCAAGCACACTCACTATGAAGAATTCTTGGCAGACAGGGCACAGGGGAGAGCACAGGCATGAGCCCATGCAAGTGTGCATGTACACACACACACACACCATCATATCATCATCATCATCATCACCATCATCATCACCATCACAGGACCTATACACAGCCCCCTCAGCATTCAGAATTCAGATCTCTCAGGGCAGTCAGAGGGAGATACTAGGTTGAGAAGAAAAGAAAGAGGAAACAAGGAATGGAACTAAAAGAGAGGTCAGAGATGAGCAATTAAGTCATTTTTAAATATTTGCCATGTGCACGCTCGCCGCCATGAGCCAGCCAATGGCAGCTGAATGAGATGGTTGAGTGTGGATTCTCCCTGAGTTTGAATCTTGGTTGTGTATCTCAGTAGCTGCCTCAGTTTCTCCATCAACTAAAATAGAACGACAATAACAACAGTATCTCTGGTTTATAAATAAGTTCTACATGCATCTTAGCTTCTGCCATTGTCATTATTAACTGCAAATCTTTGAGCTTTGGTGTCTTCCTCTATTGGCTGGCCCTCTAGCCACCAACCCTCAGAAGGACCTGGCAAGGCATAAATGGGAAAAGGACTTGAATACAAGTGAATATCACATCATTAGGGCACGGTAATTAGAACAGGAGCTTAGGTGACACAGCAGGCTGGGCTACGGGGAGGAGAGGCACAGAGTTCAAAATTTCTGCTCAAAGGCAGATATCAAGGGTAATGGTGGTTGACATCAGGATTTTGTGGAACAGAGTTCCTGGGTTCAAATCTCAGTTACTCTGCTTCTAAATCAAATGATATGATCATAAATAAGTGATTTAACCTCTCTGTGACTAAGATCACTCAACTATAGACGCGATTAAAATACTTCCAGGGGTTGTTACAGAGACTGAGAGAAGTGATACACCTTAGGCACTTAGTCTGATGTCACAAACTTTATATTCTTAAATGACAAAACTTCAGGAAAAACATGAAGAAGTGTGTTGTCCATATGAAGGAAAAGGAAAAGAAAACTTCACTCTGAGGCTACAGGGATTGAATATAAAAGATCTTTAACCTCCTCCTTAACTTATTTCAGACCTATTGTTACCTCTATGCCTTTGTCTATACTTTTCACCTCGACTTGGGTAAGTTGTAGAAGGATCTTTAGTTGAATAAAATTTACAAACAAGTAAGCAAGCCAACAGAAAACTGGATCTGCACAAATGTTTGCTGATTGACTGTATAACACATGTGATCGAGGGCACAGAGGATGGCATCTCTTAGGTGGTGTCTTAATCCTAGGATAAACCAAGCAGAGGGTGATGACCTGTAGTCCCAGGTTACAGTGATGCCATACCTACCCTCTCAGCCACTAATTTAATAAGACATTTATCCCCTCTGAGGAAGGCATATCTTATAACAGGTAAGTGATCCCCCAGCCCCTGCATTACCACCCCAGTCCTCTGCTGAGACTAGCACTGAAAATAATCCTCAGAGAGGGACCTGGTGACCAGAATCATATTCCATTTCCCCAGGGGCAACAACCGGAGGCCCTGAATCTTTGAGTATTTGGTCCATACTCTAGGCTACAGCCTGAGTCATCTTCCTGAAACACAGCTCTGATGGGAGATCAGCCCAACTGAATAACCTCGAATAGCTCCCCACTGGCCAGAGAACAAAGTCTAGAGTCTGGGTGTGGCACCGGAAGCCCCTTAGAGTTGGTTGTAACTTACTCTCCTGCTGTGCCTCTCTCAATCCAAGATTTCTCAGGGTTGCTTCCCAGAACTGGCTACTTCCTCCCAAGCACGCCATCTTGGCCATGGTCTCTTCTTTCCCGGATACTCTGGCTCACCTTCCTCAAGGACCCCCTTTTCTCTTCCTCTGCCTGGATTCCCTCTGGCCCTCCATGACAGCCTGATCCCACCAGACTGTGGTTTCCTGTCTGGCCTCCCTCTGGACTGGGCACAGGCGATGGGCGTTAGCCAGCACTAACCAGCACAGGGACGAGGGCTCAGTAGCTTTGCTGATTGGATGAGCCCCAGCATCACAGAGTTCAAGATGGACTTTAACACTATTGAAATTGGGTAACTTTTATTTATTTGTTTGTTTATTTTTGGTGCTGGGGTTGGAACCCAGGGTCTGGTGCATGTTAAGCACCTGTTCTGCCACGGAGCCACACCTCCAGCCAGGTCATGTTTTAGGTGGAGCCTCTGCCCGCAGGTTTTACTTAAGTGTATTTATTCAACCATTTCAGAGTTCATGATCTGTGCCAGGCACTGAGGGAATAAAACAGCATCCCTATCCTCATGGGCTTATGTCCCACCAGGGGGAGATAGTGAATATGAAAGAATTCAGGCCAGTACACAAGATCCATTCAGAAGGAGGAGAAGGCGTGTGGTGTGAGAAGGGATAATCTGGATTCCAGAGGGCTTCTCAGCGGGGAAACTCAAAGACACAGGAGGAAGGGGAAGGGGAGCAGGTAAGTGGGCTGGGGCCTCTTGGTTTAGGGATTTGACTGCACTGTTTTGCTGAGTAGTGAACCCTTTCAGTGCAAGAAGTCAGCATAGGGCTGGTGTAGAAAAGGGTAATTGACAGCCGAGGGGCTGGGGTCCTCAGGGGTCCACAGCTACCCACATGGGGAGTGAACAAAAAAGTCACCCCCAGCACAGCTTTATACCTGAGCCCCTGCTGGACCTTAGTAACATAAAAAAAAAAATCCTTCTTCTGCCCTCAGGTTTAACTTCCCTGTGAACTAGAAGATGTGTTAATCAGTGGATGCCCAAGGAAGGTTGGCATCCTACAGGGTGAATTCCTCTGCCCTGAGCATTAACCCACTGTGGACCAGCTCACAACTATGGCCCTCGAATGCTCCTGGCCCACCCTCTGCTTGCCATTTTCTACAGGAGTGGGGTCCAGACACTGGGCCACATGTCACCCTCCTCCTCAGCCCTGGAGCAGAAGGCCAGAGTATCTTGTCAGCCCCAGCCACTGCATATTTAATTAAAATGGAATCACAGCTCACCCAGGAACCAGGGAGGGGCTGGGATAAAACAAAAGGCCCTTTCACGGTGGGAGCTGGCTCCCCTTACAGAGGCGGCCATGGGTTTATTCAAAGCCTCTGGTTTCAAACTCCAGACAGGACAGGCAGCCTGGTTCTCAATCAGTAGGATCTGCAGCCCTCTCCCTGCCTGAGGCTTAGCAGTACCTGCTCTGGACAGGTGGGCTGTGAGTGACTGCATGCAACTGCCTTGGGGCACCTAGGGGTCACTCTGCCACTCACCTTGCTTTCCCGAAAACCCACTTTTTGTGTCCATGAAGAGGGCTGAGTAAGGACTGGGCGAGTGCAGTGGTGGGGGATGATGAGCTAGAATGAGGGAGGTAACAAAAGAAAACAGACAGATGTCATAGAGAAGCCCAGGTGAATTCCTGGGGCAGGGCAAGGCTGAGAAGTCCCCCAGGAAAGAGGCTGGCTCTGCAGTCATGGCTAATTACCATGTAGCTAAGGACCCATCTGCCCTGCGGCCCTGCATTTAAACAATACCCCTAGATTCCAAGACCTGGAAAGCCCCTGAGCCTGCAAAACAGAGGAGGTCCCAAGGTAACAAAGGGTGTCAGCTGGCAGTTCCCTTGTGGGTGCTGTGTGCCTACTGTGCACTGAGCATTGCCCTGTGGCTGGCCCCAGTGGTCTCTGAGGAGTCTCTGAGGAGGAAACTGGCTGCCAAGTCTGGCAAAGGGCAGGGGAGGTAACCACAATCTCTAGGCAGGAAAGGGAAAGATGTTCCCAGAGGCCATGGTTGGAGCCCATGTGAGCAAGGACGCTCCAGGAACACTCAGAATTGGCACAGATGAGTCAGGTTGGGTCGTACCTTGTGCCTGAGGCCTATAATGGGAACACCATCTGGCTGGTCCCCAGGACAGGCTCTGAAGCCAACCACAGCATAAGAAGCATCAGCCCTCTGAGAGGAGGTGAGATCGTGGAGGGAGGGGAGCCTGGGCTCTGTCCCATACCAGCTCTGAGGCCTTCCCCTCCCTGGGCCTGCCTCAAATTCTTCATCTGTAAGATGGAGGGCATGATTTGCTCCCTGGTTGTGAGTAACGGTGAACTAGAGGGTCTCTAAGAACCTTGCAATCTAATATTCAGCTGGTCACTCAGAAGCAATCTGTCCTCCCCTCACCCCCTGCCACGGCTCTTCCTATGGTCAATAGCTGATCAAAGCCCAGCAGGCGAGGAGAGGGCCATCTATTATGCACACACACACATACAAGCTCACATGGGATGGCCTGAAGGGGGAGACCAGGAGCCCAGAATTTAGAGCTCAGACCTCAGAACAAGCCAGAACTCAGACTCGAAGGGAGAATTCAGAGAGACTGATCCCACAAGGAGCCATCCTCCAGTTCCCGCCTCCCTTTTCTCCTGGGGAGAGAGGGGAGCTTGCTTACTTTTCTTCATTTCCCCCCAACTGAGCCTGTTCTTGGGCACATAATTCATTAATATGGGATTAAAGGGATTATAGGCTGCTCCACCCTAAGGTGACCCAGGGCAAACCTGAGGACAAGCGTGAAGGGGGCCTCAGGGATGTCCTCCCTCAGCGTCAGAGTCAGAAACTGAGGCTTGAGCAGCCGTCCTGGAAAGCAGAGGGGGGCAATACGGTGACACCTCCTCTGAACCCCCTCTTGCCTCCAGCCCTGGCCTCTGCCCCTCCCCACCGTCATCACAAGGGACACTGCACCAAAACTGTTTTCACTTTCTGAGTCACAGAATGTGGGGGCCTGTTCTGCAATCCCACTTGCTCCCCACGCTCTTTTGTTTTCCTCTTGTGGGCTCCACTGTAAGTTCTGGAAGGGTCATAAGACCACTCTTGGAAGTGGCTTTCTGTACAACATGACCCCAGATCGTGAGGTTCAGAGAAGTGTTTTTTGGAGGCACTAAATGATGAAAGGATACCAACCCACGGCGTGGGAACGGGTTCCTGTTCCCTTTGATTCTTGCTGCGGATCTTCAGGAAGAAAGGCTCGCTCAGGGTTAATGTGCCTTCAGCCCCTCCCACCTTTGCTGAGCCCTCCCTGCTAGCCAAGAGAGACGGAGCAAACCTCAGGCCACCACCGAAGGCAGAACTTAATCATATTATTATTATTAATTTCTTTGTATCGATTTTGATGGATAAGCTTCTACTTATTTGTTAAAAAAATGCTTTTAACTGTTGATGGACCTTTATTTCATTTATTTGTTTATTTATATGCAGTGCTGAGAATCAAACTGAGTGCCTCACACCTATCAGGCAAGTGCTCTACCACTGAGCTACAACCCCAGCTATTTTCTATTTATGACAAGTGGTATTATTTCCATTTAAGTTATTTAAGTTGCATAATAAAGTTTTTTATTTTTATTTTTTTAGATAATGGAAACAAGTAAAATGGTGACCTGATAAAAAGAATAAAAGGGTAAGGCTAGGGATGTGGCTTATTGGGAGTGCATGTGCCTAGCATGTGTGAGGTCTTGGGTTCGATTCCTAGCACTACAATAAATAAATAGATTAATTTTAAAAAATGGGAAATGGTGTGGGTGGTTTGAAGATATAATCAAAACAAATGACTGATGCTGGGAAAAACTGATATGAAGGGCCAACGAACTCTACCTGCCTCAGGTGAGCTGGTGGCATCTCTGGGATTTGGAGGAGGCCACACCCAGCACCACCCTCCAACCTTCCCTCCTCCTCCACTCTGGGGACTGATCCATTCTTCTCCCTGTTCTAGGCCTCCTCCTCCTTCTCCTCCTGAATGCTCAGCTCCTTCTCTTCCACCTCCCCCTCTTCTCCTTTGTCCCCAAACCCTGTGAAGCTCTAGTTTGGACCATCCTTGCACTGATCAAGGGGCAGAAACCTGAATTAATGGGAAACCACTGGGAGACGGCTAGAAAGAATGAGCTCTTGTGGCCAGCCATGGTGACCCTTGCTGAGTGAACCTCCCTCCCCTGGCAGCTCACCCTCTTTGGGCCTGCCTCTTTTCCTCAGTAAGAAAATGACAAGGACTCCACTCCCCAGGGACTACTGCGAGGCTTAAATGAGCCAATGTCTCTAAAACGCCCAGCCCCGCGCCTGGTGTACTTGGCAGATGCTGGCTACGGGTTGGTTCTCTAATAGAATGCAGTAGTTTCTTTTTCGAAGGATCCAACATTGCTGTGAATGTCCTTGCTATGTTCGGTGACACTCTTGACAGCAGATGAGAGTCTTAAAACTGCTTTAAAAATAGATACGAAGCCATTGATAATGTGTACACTCATTGTTGGAATGAAAATGCTGCTACTGAGAGCCTGGCCTCCTAAGTGGGCTTAGCAAATCTGCTTAGCAAACCCTTTTGTCCTCTCAAGTGCAAGTGAGACCCATGTGTGCAAGAATTCAGGGCGACAGAGCTCAGACTGGCTCTTGGGAAGGAGATGTTACTAATGTGGTAACTTCAGGGCCTGCCTGGGTAAGCAGGTGTTCTCTGCCCTATTTCTTCCAGCTGCCCAAATCATGGAGTAGGAGGATGGCAGGTCTTTTATAGTCAGCCACAGTCCCTACCACTCCTTAGTTCTGGCTCTAAGTATCAATCCATCTTGTTGCCCTTCAGCCTTTCTAGAAATGAAACCCAAATCCGAACCCAAGAAGGAAACTTCTTAACCTTCAGGCCACAGAGCAACCACAAAGACCATGATCTTAGGGGCCCTTGAGAGAGTGAGAGGTCCAGCTGGGTGGGGGTGTCACCTGTGCCTTGAGCTTTCCCTCTCCTGAGAGCTGCATATTCAGCCAGAGTGGGTCCCGTGGGCATCTAGACTCAACAAAACCTGAACCAGAGTCGCTGCCCCTCCTCCCACTATCCCCACACTCTTCTCCCAGATTCCACACTTTGGTGAACAGTGCCCTGGAGCCACCCACCTGGCGCAGGAATCTGGTGGGCACCCTGGTCTCCTTTCCCTTCGACTCTCCAAATCAATCTCTGCATAGATTTGAACCCTCTGGAATCCTTCCTCTCCTCTCGCCCCAGCTAAGTGGTCCAGACCCCCCTGACCTCTGTTTAGAGCCCTGCTGAGCATCTCAGCCCACATACCTGCCTCCCATCTCCCTTTCCCAAGTTACCCTCCACAGAGCAGTTGGAGGGATCATGAGACCAACTGCCCATCACTTCATGCCTTTGCCTCCAACCTTACAATCTCCCTGAAGCTTTCAGGTGAAGTCTAGGCTCTCCAGATCATCTGTAGAACAAGGTTTGACTGGGATGGCCTGTGGCCCAATGGTCAGACACAGCCCTGCTAGCACGGAGCTTTACCTCCTCTCATGCCACCAGCTACCTCCTGCCCCACTGTGAGGCCCTAAATCAGAGCTGCAGATTGGCAGCCCCCAGGTTATATTTATTTTATTTGACTTCCCCAATGTTGGTCCCAGGTTTCTAAGTTGGGAGATTCCACATAAAACCCCGGGTTCCTGGAATCTCTTGAAAACTTAGAAGACCTGGCAATACTAGGCCCTTAAGAGCAACCATTGTGTGGAATTGGGCCCTACTTTCCTTTTAGAGCTGATAAGCACTTTACAGTCAGCCACAGTCCCCACCACTCCATATTGTCTGTTTTTCTCACTTAGCTCGTATGTATGGGCCCAGGTTCTGGTAACCTGCTCCCCCTGCTCCATGTACAGTGCACTTCCTGGAATGTCCGTTTCACCATGTCTGATGGCAAACATCGCCCTCTTATATAAGACTCCTCTTTAGAGCTCTTTAGAGCTTTAGCCTCTTGGCAAAACATGCTATAGCCTTCTGTGCCCCACATATTCAGTATATATCTCCTTCCAAGCCTGGATTGCAGCAAAGCCCCCTCATGTATGAATCCTTCCATCTTTCCCCTTAACCTGATCTGTGCTGGACTAGCTAGCCCCAGGCAGCTTCTCCTGCACTCTCACCACCCTGTTCTAGGCATCCTGGCACAAGGCCATTCCAAATGGTCAAGAGTAACTAAGAACAGAGTAGGGTCGAAGAGCATGAGAAGAAGATTAACATTAAACAGGGATGAGAGGTGGGAGGGAAAGGGAGAGAGAAGGGAAATGGCATGGAAATGGAAGGAGACCCTCAGAGTTATACAAAAGTGCATACAAGAGGAAGTGAGGGGAAAGGGAAAAATAATACAAGGGGGACAAATGAATGTCAGTAGAGGGGGCAGAGAGAGAAGAGGGGAGGGGAGGGGAGGGGAGGGGGGATAGTAGAGGATAGGAAAGGCAGCAGAACACAACAGACACTAGTATGGCAATATGTAAAATCAATGGATGTGTAACTGATGTGATTCTGCAATCTGTATATGGGGTAAAAATGGGAGCTCATAACCCACTTGAATCAAAGTGTGAAATATGATATATCAAGAACTATGTAATGTTTTGAACAACCAACAATAAAAAATTTAAAAAAAAAAGTAAAAAATTAAAAAAAAAAAAGATCAAGCATAGGCTTTTAGGGGCCACCAACATTCCCAGCAACATTTGCATTCAATATCTAGAGAATCTGCCCACAGCAGGACACAGTACCCCTTTTTCCTATTTGTACTTAAGTCCCAGCAGTGAGGGTCAGACCAAGCATGCAAAAGGTGCAGGGTAAGCTCCCACTGTTTGAGCGATAGCTGATACTACAATCTCAGTGACTACATGTGGGCCCATTAAGACTCTGGAGGGCATGTGGGGGACACAGCTGGCATTGACTCAGCATGCCCAGCAGCGTGCCACGGAGCCTGCCAGAGTACAGCACTGTCAGGGCCTGCAGATGAGGCTGTTTTACCTCTCCTACCCCCACCTCCATCTGCTCCTCCCATGTCCCCTCTCTCATTAAGAAGTCCCTTCACATACCCAGGCCCCACGGTCAACTTTGAAATCACCCCAGACTCTCCCTTCCCCCTCACCGTTGGTCCTTGTCTCTCAAACTCTGTCGTCTGTCCTCCACCTCCAGACTCCACTGCCCTGGCTCAAAGTCAATGCCTCCTTGAATGTGAAAACGTGGCTTTCTCTCTGGCAGTGTCTCTCTATCTCACCCAACTCGCAGGGCAGATTCCTATGATACAAAACTGACCGCAAAGTGCTTGCTTTAAAATTTTCAGTGCCTCTCACCTGTCTGAGGATCAAGTCCAAGTTCCTTTATTGGGTATCAGAGGCCCTTCAGCATGCAGCCCTGTCAGTATTTGAGGACTTTCTGCAGACTCTGCTCATGTCTGCCAAGCCTGTCACCACACACTGTCACATTTTGTATGTCCAAATCTCTTTATAGTCACTCATAATGTCTTGGCTGCCTTTGGTCCTCTGCGGAGCTCCTACTCATCCTTCAAGACCCAACTGAAATGGCCTATCCTCTGTAAAATCTTCTCTAGCACCCTGAAGATTCTGGGCAGACCTTCTCCCATCACAAATTGCATAACACTAGATGATTGAAATAATCACCCTCCTGGCAAGCTATGGGTATTTCTGGGTAGAGGTTGTATTATTGTCCTCTTTGAATCCCCTGATATGTAGCAGGGAGCCTGGCATGTCTAAGGCCCTCAATAAACATCTGGCAAAGAGTAAGGGAAGGAGCTAAGGTCATTCGGGGAAGTCCTATAATGGCCTGGCTTTGGGTGCCAGCCAACACCAACCTTCCTTCCCCAGAATTCTGGGCCACCTCAAATTTGGGCAGAGCCAAGTCTTGCCGCTGCTTCACAGAATTACCAGGAAAGTGCTCTCGAGCTATGACCTCCTTCAGTCTCAACAGGAATAGTCCAAACACAAGCAGCTTCTTCAGCTGTGTTTTTCTGGAAGTCCCGGAGCCAGTAGCTCCTCCTGGCCTCTGGGGACCCATGGCACCGGTAGTCCCGCTCACTTACCCTCCAGAGTGCGCCCTGGGCAAGCTCTGCAGGAGGAGTGGGCTTGTCCCAGCCCTGCGCTCCAGGGCTCCAGGGCTCCGAGGCTTCGGCTGCGGGGTCTGCAGGGCCAGGAGCTGTTGGGCACTCTGGCTGCCAGTAGCAGAGGCTCTTAGAGGCGCTGCTGCAGAGCCCGCAGCCGCCCCCACCCAGGACTGCGGCTCTGGCAGCCGCAAGGAGCCTGGCGGCATCGATCAGTCCTGCTACTACAAGCCTCCTCGGCACGCCTGGCTGAAGCCTGGAGCTTCCCAAGTGTGTGAAAAGAAAGGGAAAATTAAAGAAACACATCTAACAAAGGCCACTGGAGGGGATTTGGACAGCAAACCATTTGCCAATACAGAAACGCCACCAGATCGGGCCGGGGAGGACCCCTGACAAGTGTATGTGAGGGGAATGGGGGCCAAGGGGCTCTGGATAATGAAGCTTAACCCTGGAAGAGCCACGAGCACCACCAGCATCAGGGTTCTGGTCTTGTTCCACTTTCATAGGTATGCCATGCCATCACACTCACGACGAGCAGCAGCCCTGGCTGGTAACACCAGCATCCTTTAGTGTCTCAGGGCTTAAGAAGAACAGAACTGGCTTCTAACAGGCTGTGTCCCTGCAGTGCCTGCCATAGATTCACGGGTCAGTGGGCTGTTTGGCCAGATGCACAATGACCCTATACTGCTGGCTTATGCTCCAAGGGCTGGGGCTCCCTGTGTCTTAGCCCCTAGCACACTGTGCAGCCTCTGATGTCAAGTCATGTTCCAGTTTCTATAAGAGGGCTCATCATAGTTCTGGAAAAATCTAGGATTCAGTCTATAATCTTGCCATCCCGGTCAGAGTGTCTATTTCTGGTTCCTTTGTATATATGATAGGAAAAAATGCATACAGTATGACTGCATATGAACACACACACACACACGAACACACACACACACACACACACACACACACACACTTTTCCTGGCCCACTACTCTAGGCTCTGACATTGGCCATCCATCTGATGATCACATTCCTTGAAACCTGATCATCAATTGTGCTCTCTGCAACTACGATGTCTCCATTTCCTTGGCTTATTTTGTGGGGATAGCCCAATATGGGAGTATGTCTAGGATCCTTGGGGCTCTTCCAGGGTTTGAGGTCAAGGATTCCTAAAGTGGGGCCAACATGTACTGCATTTGAGGAGACTGGGCCACTGGGGCTTGTAAAGATGACGGAGTGGGAGGAGAAAGCAATGGAGGGGCCACGTGAGGAACAACGTCAGCACTGGAACCCAACATCCAGCCTGAGAGAGGATGCTCAGGAAGGGCGGGTGCTGCACACTCAGACCCAGACTGTGGTCCCGTGGACCAGCTTCCCACCCAACACTGGCCACTCATCACTAACTTGTCCAGGGCAAGCAACTGAGCCTCTCTAAGCCTCAGTGTACCCACAAGTGCATCAGAGAGAGCGATGCCCACCCCGTTGAGAAGCAGAACAAGTCTTCTATGAAATCATGAGCAGCAAACTCCCAGCTCAGTGCTCCGCACATTGCAGCTGCTCCACAGACCTGGTTTCCTCTTTCCTAACTGCCCCCTCCCCCAGATCTCCCAAGAGGTTCATAGAAGACGCTGAGAACCAGGCAAGGAGGTTCCAGAAATCTGTGAAATACGACCACAGCCAGAAACAGGCCACGGAGGCATGCAAATCAGGACTTCTGGCAGGCAGCATGGAGCCCCCTGGGAGAGAAGAGCAGGCTCTGGGTTTTTAAGAACTGGCCCTGCAGCTGCCAGGTGAGAGTGGACACACCAGGAGGGGTCAGGAAGTCCCCAGACTCACACACTGCCTGCCTGCAGATTGCACATGTTTTCAGACCCAGTCCCCCAGCCCAAATTTCAGAACCTCTTTCATAAGCACATGTGTGTGGGTGTGGCACATGATTCTTTCCTTCTAGAGGCTTCTCCTCATCCCCTCTCCCACCCCCCACCCTCCCACAGAGTCTGTGACTACACCACTGACATATTCACAGCATGAGGAATAGAACAGGAGGCTCATGCATTTCCAGGTAATCCTGGCTGGTCAGGTTCCACACTGAGAATGTTCTAGGTCTTGTTCACTTTCCAGGTGTTTGATGGAGCCAGGATTCCTAATAAGCAAAGGTGAGTCTTCACCCTCCCTACTTCACATCACCCTGGGTCTCCTCCCTCTGCTCTCTGCGCCCTCCTTGACTTCTTTCCTTCCCTCTGCTTTCATGGTATAGAAAATATTGGGAAGGAAATGGGCAACAGCTGCGAAAGGGAACATTGGGCCAATTTCCCTGGGCCTCAGTTTCCCCTCTGTGAATAGTGGCATGGGAGGGCCCCCTGATTGCCTGGATACACCATGTGTCAAGGCAGGCAGGACTGTGCCCCTGCTAGGAGGACCGGCTGGAGCACCTCTTTCAGCAATGGCACTAGCTTACATAAGCACCTCCAGCCCAGCCGGGCTCTCCCCACAGTCCCTCTTGCCCTTACTCAGGTGGGATGCACCCTCTGTGCTGGTGAAAAACAGGACTTGTGGGCTCACAGGCCTCCATAGAGCTGATACGCTGCAGAATCAAACAGCTGCTTCAAGTGGCCACACCTCCTCTGTCTCCTGACTCCTCAGTCTGTCAGAATGAGTGGTGTGCCCCACTCCTGACAGTCATGACGCTTGGCTTTGGCTGGGCATTTTTCTTCCCAAATATCATTTCAGGTCATACTTATGCACCCTGGCATGGGTGGCTGGGGCCCACTGCTCTCCCATTTTACAAAGAACAATGAGGGTTGTGAGCAGAAACGCAGCCTGCCCTCGGTGTGTTTTTGGAGCAGGGTGTGGTTGCTGAATGTGGCAGAGGGAGTGGGGGCTACAGCCCTCCCCCAGGAGGTTCCTCTCAGTCTCCCCTCTGCCTCAGTCCTGTCCTCCTTGCACCATGTCCTGACTTGGGGGTGGCAGGTCACCTCCCCTTACCAGCTGAAGACAGGCCAAAGGGAAAGTAGCCTGCCTGAGGCCACATCACAGGTGATCTGAGCGGAGTGTGCTCCAGGGGGACTGTCACTTTTCTGAACTACTCACATGGGATTTAGGAATGGTCCCACTTCTGCTCCATATGGGTCCCTGCCCAGGGCCCTCTGCACTCACTGTCCCTGAGTCATTCCAGCCCATCCCTTCTCCCTACTGACACTTGCCTGAAAAATCCCTGGAAACCAGCCTTCATCTCTAACTCTGGAAATGCCTAAGGATGGACTGGAATGTAAGCTTTGGTTTTCTCACCTGTAAATGGGGGACCATGTCAGGACCCTAAGGATTAATGGATTTCAAGGGCCAGGCACACAGAAGGTACCGCACAGAGATAATTGAACTAGTTGTGATGTCTGCCCTGATCATCCCGTCACCAGTGATTTTGCCTTTTTTGTCACCCACATAGCATTTCTCACACTCTGTCCCCTGTCTCCAACACACTCTGAGCTCCCAGAAGACACCATAATTTCTGTCTCAGAACTGGGCACACAGGAAGTGTCAGATCGTGCTCTCCAGCCACCAGACATGCTGCTGGAGCTCCCACCTGACCCATTCCTGGGCCCACAGTCCCTCTGGGGTCTTTGTCCCCTGCCTTTGCTTCCTTATCAACCATTATCACCTTGGTCGTCTCCAGTTGGCCCTCAGCATTTCCCCTTCCCTGAAGCCACGTGGCTCAAGGTTTCTGTGGCCTCCATCTGGCCAAGTCCAGCAGCCACTGATGGTCCTCTTCCTTGACTTGCAGCAGCATTTAATGTCACTGGTCAGCTCTCCCTGTGGACCACTTTCTTGTGGACCCTCCTCCCTCTCTGGCCCTCCTCCTCTGTCTCCATGGCTGCCCCTTCTTTTCTCCAACCACTAACTAGATGCCTCCAGGTGCACCCACCTGCTCTTTTTTTTCTTCCCAATTGTACTCATCTCCTGAGCTATCATCGCCAGTCCCATGGCTTTAAATAAGATCCATATAATGATCTTTCTCTAAGCTCCAGACTTCTAGATCCAACTGCTTGCTATACATCTCCACTTTGATGTCTATTTTATTTTTTAAAAATTATTTATTTATTCTAATTAGGTATATATGACAGTAGAATGCATTTTGATTCATTGCTCAATTGCAGAACAGCTTTTTATTTCTCTGGTTGTACATGATGTAGCGTCACACCATATGTGCAGTCATACATGTACCTAAGGTAATGATGTCCATCTCATTCCACCATCTTTCCTGCCCCCCATGTCTCCTCCCCTCCCCTCCCTCCTCTTGGACCAATCAAAGTTCCTCCATTATTCCCACGCACCCCTCACCCCCCATTATGGATCAGCATCCACTTATCAGAGAAAACATTCAGCCTTTGGTTTTGGGGGATTGGCTTACTCCACTTAGCATGATATTCTCCAACTCCATCCATTTACCTGCAGATAATTTTATTCTCTTTTAATGCTGAGTAATATTCCATTGTGAATATATATAACACTGTTTTTTTATCCATTCATCTATTGAAGGGCATCTAGGTTGGTTCCACAGTTTAGCTATTGTGCTATAAACATTGATGTGGCTGTGTTACTATAGTATGCTGATTTTTAGTCCTTTAGGTATGGACTAAGGAGTGGGATGGCTGGGTCAAATGGTGGTTCCATTCCAAATTTTCTAAGGAATCTCCATACTGCTTTCCAGATTGGTTGCACCAATTTGCAGTCCCACCAGCAATGTAAGAGTGTGCATTTTCCCCCACATCCTCACCAACACTTATTGTTGTTTGTATTCTTGATAACTGCCATTCTGATGGGCATGAGATGAAATCTTAGAATAGTTTTGATTTGCATTTCTCTAATTACTAGAGATGTTGAACATTTTGTCATATATTTGTGGATCAATTGTATACCTTCTTCTGAAAAATGTCTGTTCAGTTCCTTAGCCCATTTATTGATTGGATTGTTTGGGTTTTGGTGTTAAGTTTTTGAGTTCTTCATATATTCCGGAGATCAGTGCTCTATCTGATGAGCATGTGGCAAAAAATCTAAACACCTTGGAGTTCACACATCCAAAACATTACTCTCCACTTTGCCCTAGCAAATATATTCCCTCCTCTCCAAGACTTCTGCTAATCCTGGCCAATGGCACCACTATCCATCCTGCTATATAAAAAAGAATTTGATTGGTTTTTGTCCTTGATCTTTGGGAGGGAAGACTTTACATCACCTGGAATTTCCCAAGTGATAAAATTGCACCTGAGTTCATGCCAAGGTACAGCATGTAGAGCTGAGCACCAGAAATACGAACTATGGGATTAGAAGGGAGGTGCTTTGAGCTATTCAACCTTGGGGGAGAAGATGGACTGGAGATTGAGTTCAATCTCATGGCCAGTGAGTCCATCGATCAGTTCAGTCTATGTCATGAAACCCTAATGAAATCTCAGGACACCAAAGCTCAGTGGAGCGCCTGATTGGTGAATACATTAATGTTTCAGGAGGGTGGTGTTCCCTGATTCCCTGGGGAGACGGCATGGACACTCTGCGTTCAGACCTTTCAGACCTCTGCCTGTAGTGTCACATCATTTAGCTGGTCCTGATTTCTATCCTTTATAATAAAGCTACAATCATAAGGACAATACTTTCCTAAGTGCTGTCAGCTGTCACAAGTGAATTATCCCACCAGAAGGAACTGGTCTGAAGTGCCAGTAGCTTGGGGATTCCACATGTGGCTGCCATCTCAGAGGAGGCAGTCTTACTGGGGACATAACCATGCCCTTTAACTTATGGGGTTTGTACTGATTCCTGGTGTCTTGTGCTAGAATTGAATGGCAAAACACTAGATGGTGTCAGGGTGTCTCTTGATGACACCCCAAGTGTCCCCCTTGGTCCTTCTCAGTCTGTCTCCCCCACACCAGTGTAAGAGTAGATGCTGTTAGTTCAACCATCACCTCTATTCAGAATATGGCCCTTCTCGCCTCCACCGCCACAGTCCTGGTTCAGCCCCTGACATCATTCTCCATGTTACAGCAACATCCTCCCTGGGCCCCCTGCGCCCACCCTTCCCCCTGTAGTCTACCTTACGAACAGCAGCCTGGAGATCCTGCCCTGCTTGAAGCCCAGTGTGTCCCATTTCCCCTGGAATTAGGACAGAGCTTTCGGTATCTGGTGCCTCTCCTCCTTCTCTGACCTCGCTTCCCACCGCTCTCCGCCCTGTTTGGGATCCGGATTCTTTGATGTTCCTCAAACACCCCAAGCTTCAGTCTGCTTCAGGGCTTTGGCTTTCTCTTGGAAATATTCTGGAATGTTCTTCTGACACCTCATTACCCTCCATTCTAGTTGGAAAGTTCACCTCCTCAGAGAAGACTTCCCTGGCAGTTAGTTCCACCCGCCCAGCCCTTCTCTCTCCTTACCCTGCTTTATTCTTCTCAATAGCCCATGGGATATATTACGGCTTGTTCATTTGCTCACTAACGAACTTTCTTAGTGGAATGTCAGCTCCCTGAGGACAGGGACCTTCCTGAGGCAGGTGTGTCATGTTCACTGCTGTATTTCCAGTACGTGGCTCAACACTCACTTGTCAAATGAATGAATAAATGAATTAATAAAAGGCTCCAAGACATCAGGCAGCCACAAGGAAAGGCACCGTATCAGTGATTTGGTGCCTCATGGAACACTTTTCTTTCCAGCTGATTGCTATAAAGACGTATTTACACAGATGTGGAAGGAACCCCAAAAGGGCTTACAGTTTCAACGGTGTGAGCAGAAGCAAAATAGCTAACAAATAGACACTCTCAAAGCAAAATGCGCCAGGTCATTTGCTTCCAAAGTTGCTGAGAGATTAAAGAACAAAACACAATTGAGAAAAATATATTCAACGTGTCCCATGAGTTGGGATTCATCTGTTTCTCCCATTTCCTAGTTGTGTGACCTTGAGCTGTAGCATCCTCTCCCTGGGCCTTAGTTTTGTTGTCTGCAGAATGGGGAGAACAATAATACCTCCCGGCCTTGGTCCCAGAATCCCTGTGAGAGGTGGGACAGTGGGAGGTTCTCTGGTTACTCATCTGCTTACATCTACCAGGACAGGAAGTCCCAGGACATTTGGGCAAGAGACATAAGGAAGTCAAGACAGAGTGGATATCTAGAAATATCAGCCATTTCCAGCCTCCCAGGAAAATGGCCGAGACAAAAGATTTTTGCTGAATCAGAGGGAAATGCTGAGACCAAGTTGTGAGGTGTCATGGGGCCAAGTTTACTCAATCAACTGTCTCCTCCACAATGAAAGGATCCTAGGCACAGTCCTGGTACCCACCCTACAGAGCAAGAAGATTGGAAATACAGAAGTTGAGTGTCACTAGGATGCAGAGAGCAAGAGGGTGCTGGTGGGGTCAGAGGTCAGAGGTGAAGGCAGGAGGGCAGCATCATACAGTCACCATCAGCAGGAGAGTTTGGATTTTAGCCCAAACACATCTGCAAGCTCTTGGAAGGTTACATCCAGGCGTAATGTGAACTGGTTTATGATTTTCAGATTGTTTTGCTGTGGGGTGAAGAGATGTTCTGGGCCAGTTAGAAGGCTGAGGCAGAGGTCCAGCAAGAAACAGTGGTGGCCTGGACTCCATGGTGGCCATAGGTGGCAAGGAGTGGGTGGAGGGAAATTATGGTCAAGACATGGGCAGAAGTGGAGGGGGAGTCAAGGGTGATTCCAGGTTTTGGGTGTAGGCAAGACTAAGAAGCAGGGCATTTGAAGATATTTGTGGGTGCCATTGCCAAACTCTCACCCCATGCTGAACTCCAACAGTCCAGCTGCCAGCCCTTCACAGTGGTTCAGACCCACAGCGACCCTAACAGATTGCCCATCAGGGCTGGGGCGCTCCTTACAGCTTGTGTCAAGGTCCTGAGTGATAAAGCATTGCTTCTGCTAAAATCAACAACTTCTATCCTCCATATCCATCTTCCTGTTGCCATGACTCAAATGTGTCTCCCACAGGGTCAGCTGCTGGAGGCTTTAGTCCCTCAGTGTGGGGGTGTGGAGAGGTGGCATCTTTAAAAGGTGAGCCTAGAGCAAGGTGAGTAGAATATTGGGGCGCTGCCCTGGACAGAATTAATGTAATTCTTGAGGACTGTGGTTAGGTTAGCTCCAGGGACAGTGAGTTGTTATAAAAAGAGAAAGCCTGGCCTCTGAATCCCCTGGCTTCCTGTCAAACCATGTGATCCCTTCTGTGCATGTTCCTACCCTTGTGCTGCCATCTACCCTGAGACCCTCACCAGAGGCTGAACCTAATCTTGGACTTTTAACATCTAAAACTGGGTGCTAAATGAACCTATTTTCTTTTCCTTCTCCTCCTTCTCTTCCTTCTTCTCTTCCTCTTTCTTATTATTTTATTCTTTTGGTAATGTTGGGGCCCGTGCATGCTAGGAAGTGCTCTAACACTGAGTTATGTCTCTGACCCCCAAGCCTCTTTTCTTTATACAGTGCACAGCCTCAGATATTTTGTTATAGCATCAGAAAAATGACTAATACAATTGTCCTATTCCTTCTCTGCACCACTGATTTTATCAATCAAGATCACTTTTGAGTGGATAATAATAAATATTAATTTATAAATTCAAGTTTTAACATCTAGAGCCCATTTTAAGTATTTCATTTTTTTATAGCTAACTCCTTGCTTCTCGCCTCAGCCAAACCACTTGACAGTTTCTTAGTAAAATAAATTTCTGCAGGCTGAATTATTTTGCTCTGACCTTGAGTACCCCTTTATGGTGGATGGGATCACCTAGGGAAGGCTACACAACTGCTTTTGGACCTTGCTGGAGAGGTGAGGGGTAAGTCAGGTGAGTGGTTTTCTTGGGCATTTGCATCACATTTCACTAGGTCCTCTTAAAGACGGGACCATGTCTTCTGCATCTGCACCCACCTTCCTCCCTCAATCCCACTCCAGCTCCAAGCTCAGCGTTCTGCAAAAATAGATGGCCACAGTCACCAGAAGAGGCTGACCCTATTTTGGGCTGAATTGTATCCCCCCAAATTCCTTTGTTGAAGCCCTAGCCCCCAGTACCTCAGAATGTCACTGAGCAGATGGTCCCTGACTTAAGATGGCTCACTTACTATTTTCTGACTTGGTAATGGTGCGAGGGCGATATGCATTCACTGGAAACGGTACTTCCAGTTTTGAATTTGGACCCTTTCCTGGACCAGCCTTCTGTGGTACAGTCTTCTCTCTGGCAATGACGGGCAGGGTGGCGAGCCGCGGCTCCAGCCAGCCCGGCCATGGCAGGGAGCTCGGTCGCTCAGCAGGCTGGCTGCATTTTATGCATTGTCAACTTTCAATATGGAAGAGCATCTGTGGTTGGAGTAGGGTCTTTAAAGAGGTGACTGAATTAAACTGAGGTTCTTAGAGTGGGCCCTGATATCCAATCTGATGGATGTCTCCATAGGAACAAATCTGGACACCAACAGACACCAAAGGAAGACCATGGGAAGACACAGGGGAAGGCGCCTTCTGCCATCCAAGGAGAGATTTCTCAGAGGACACTAGACCTGCCAACACCTTGACTTTGGATTTCCAGTCTCTAGAATGGTGAGAAAACAATTTTCTGTGGTGTAAGTCATTCATCTGGGGTATTTTGTATTATGGATGCCCTAGGAAACTAACACAGAGCCCAAAGCCAGCACTCCTAGGACCACAGTTCCAGGGACAGAAGGGAAACAATGTGACAAGGACACTGGCTTTGGTTAAAAACATAGTTTGAGAAAAATCACGCTTTAGAATGAAAAGTGACAGCAGGACCATTTTTTCTCATATGGCAAAAAGGTCTATGACACATGGGTGGGAATAGGCATTTTCTTAATGTGACTACTCTTCTGATTATATAAACAGCAAATGTCTCCCCGTGGGAAACGGAGGAAAGGCAGAAAAGCACAAAGAAGGAAATACATGACCTCGATCTTCCTGCACTTCTGTATCTGTTTCTCCAATTTCCTCTCCCTCCCTACTCTCTCCTCTTTCTGCCTTGCTCACTTGTGGTTTTTTCCTGCATATTTATAAAAACAGTTAGGACTAATTTTGGTAAATCGCCTTTTCCCTTAACACTGACAAGTGAAGATGACCCACTACATTATTAAAAAATTCATCTCAAACACAGTTCTCAGTGGCTGCCGGAACCTCCATACCTGCATGTGCCACAATGGGTCTCTAACATCCCTGGCTGCTGAGCCTTCTCATTGTTTTCTATTTTTAACTAATATAAATAAATAACTGATATAAATAAATATCCTTGGAGATAAATCTTTGTACACATCTTGGGCGATTTCCTCAGGGCAAAATTTTCTAGAAGTAGAATTACTAGTTACTTATATTTTGAAAGAGGAAAGATCTTTAAAATGTTCTAGTCAGTTATGCAGTTTCTGAGGTACAACCACGTCTGACCACAAATGTTCAAAGATTCTTAGGGTCCATGTTGTAATTTTAAACATCTACCAAAAAGAAAAGAAAAATGAAAAAAGGGAGAAAGAGGAAACCTAGATTATCTGTTGATAGCATAAGAAAGTGACATCCAACCTGGCAGAAGAGGAGGTCCCCTGAGGTGGGAATTCCAGGAAGAGCACAGGAAGAGGGGACCCGGTTGCATTTACAACATTCTGTGAAGTAGGCACCCGTTTTACAGGTGAATAAACGAGGTGCAAAGTGGTAGAGCCACTTACTTGCCAGCAGACACCAACAGCTTGTCAAGAAGCAGCAGTCAGGGTTAAATTCAGTTTTTCATGACTTCAGAGACCAAGGGCTTAACCATTAGCTCCACCACCCTAAGGCAGGGGCTGTGGCCACTGGTCTCCTCACAGCACAGGCAGGGCAGCTGGACAGGGCAGCTCCAGGACCAGCCCACATCAGTCCTGCTCTGCCTTCCCATCATGCTAGCATGACAAGGATGTGGGTGTGCAGGACTGGGAGGATGAGGGTGTCCATGTGCCCTTTTCTGGGGAGCACAAGCTGACAGTGGCTGCCTGACCCCCACCAGGTGACAACCAACATGCTCACCCTGCCACACTCATCACCGCAATGACCTCACCAGGCCAGCTGCAGTGGTGCTTCAGTCCAGAGAAGGATATACCAACAGGACCGTGTCTTACAGATAAAAGTAGGAAGGGACACAAGGACACCCCAAACATGCTCATGGCACGAAGGCGGTGAAGTGGAGTCGTTTTCTCCATTTCCTAATCTTCTAAAACACGATTTAAAAACAGGGATGCAGTGGGTCTCTGAAGTCAGGAGGTCCTGGATTCCCATCCTGCCTCCTACTCACTGGGTCACCTTAGGCAAGTCACTGCATTCCTTCTGCTGGGCAGGGATCATCCTTCCACCTCATGAACTCAAGGAAGAGATTCCTGTCACATCCTTAGCACCATCCCTGGAGGGGGGAGGAACTCAGCAGTACCAGTTCCCACTCAGATAAGCACCTTGCTGACCCCTGGAAATGCAGAGGGGACAGCTCCTGCCTCGGGAGGAACAGAGTGTGGCGAGGAAGAGCTAATGACAGGCTGAGGCGATGAGCACTGGAGCAGAGAAGACAAACCAAGTCCCCATTATTTTCAGAAATATCACGATTTGGGTCTCTTGCTCCTGGTTGCAAGAAAATGAAAGGGGGGAGGCATGGGGGGGGGAGGGGAAGGTAAGAGGAGGTACTGGGGAATGAAACTAAAAAAAAATCATGTCATATGCATGTACGGACATGCCACAAAGAGATCACCATGCTGTATCATTAATATGCACCAATAAGAATAAAGGAGGCCCGTGCACCTTCCCCAGTATCACCGTTTGCTTTTCCATCAAGACTTACCTGTCCCACAGCCCAGCCCCAAAGCCGTACTATCCGCTGGAGTTAATGTGGTCAGATAATTTCTACAACACATAGTGAAGTCCAGGGGTCCCTAGACTACCTCAGACAGCACTTGGGAACACATGAAAGTAACATGCATTTATTACATAAAACGCCGAAAACCTCAAGTTGCCCACAATCTCTTAACTTAGAAATCGCCACAGCTAACCCACAGATGACATTTTGATGGAAGCTCGAAAGGCTTCTTCCTCATCCCCTCCCAGGGGATGACGCAAATGGTGGTGATTTAGGCACCTACTGGGTCAACTGGAAGCGGGTGTAGGATGCGGAAGTCTCCCCTCCTATCAAACCCCCTGGAGCGACTTCTGATCCTGTCCAGGAACAAAGCCAGCTCTGCACACACCCACCCCAGGGAAGAAGGGTGCCAGGGAAGTAGCAGCCTGGGGCTGCTGGCAGCCATGTGCTGGCTGGTCCCAGAGGACTCCCAAGGCAGCCCCCAGGACAGGGACTGTCTCTGCAAATGTTTATTTGTCAACAGATGTTCTGAGCCTCAGGCAGACTTTCAGAGGATGGTGAGGGTTCCAGGCCGCTTCACAGAGCACCCACCGACTCAGGACAGGGACCAAGGACAACACCTCCAGAGCCAGCTCAGAGTCGTGGCTGAGCTTCCAGGAATGTCCTCTGCAGGCTTGCAGGCTGGTCCCAGGCTGAGCCAGTGCCCTGTGTACAGGGTTCCCCTTTCTCAGTCCTCCCTGTAACCCCCACCTCCACAGGCTGACTCAATAAGATAATAATGGGCAATTAATCTGATGTAATTAAAAGATACTAAAGTAAGAGTGACTGATATAATAACCATATGACCCTCATCAGAGTATTGTTCTTTGTCTCAATAAGACATTGACAAGTGTACCTTTCTTTTCAGGGAATAGCACACCAAGGTAAAGCTGTTAACAGGCAGGCTCTGGGGTAGGGGGTGGGGGACTGGGAAGCTGACGTCACCAGAAGGAAAGGGATCCACACTGCAGCTTTCAGACCAGCATCCAGCTTCCCTCTTCCTCTCCTGCTACCCACAGGGTTTGGGGAGTGGCAATAAGAGGTGGCGAGGCTGGGGTGGTTTGGGCAGGGGTGGCTGACTGCACACACAGGTGGTTTGCAATCAGGGCCTCTCTCAATCTGGGCTGCTGTCATTGCTAACGTGTGTACACAGCGGCAGATGGGATTCTTAGAGCTCTCCAGGTGAACCAGAGGTTTGGGTTGTTACACTCACCTGTCTTCTCCGCTTCTCCCAGTCCACGCTCTGAGTGTGGGGAACTCTACAAGAAAACGAGATCAGAAAGGTACATCAGGGAGGCTTGTATTTTTCCAAGTCACAGACTAGTGGCCAGAGATTAAGATCACGCTGCAACAATATTTAGAATTTAATATTTGAAGCAATTCTAGCATTTAGAAACTGAGGGATTTCAAGCAGAAGACAGGCTTTTGGGCTCCTCTTTGGAGATGTGAACCTTAGAGTTTCCCCAGTGCCCCACATCTGGCCCCTGGAGACTGGAGCCCAAAGCCCCTGCAGCAGCTCTGACGATGTGACCTGCAAGGTGCAGGTGGGCTTCCCTTTTGGTAGACGCCTCTCCTGAGCTCACAGTTTCCTCCTGTCTCTTTTCCTTTCTCCTTATCCAGACCTAGAAACCCAGAATTCAGGAGGGAGAAAGCCAGACCAGTCCCTTGGAGAAACTGAGGGTAAGAAGATAAAGTCACATTCTGCACAAAGCTGGCGAGGGCACTGCTGTCCACACTCAGGGTTCCTTTTCAATATCTGGGGGCACCTGCATCATTTGAGGAGTTTAACCAAGACAAAGGAGCAGGAGAACCTCCATGTATAGTGCAGCTCACTGGGAGAGCAAAAGTGTGGGGTCCTAGAATCTCTAGTCCTGGGAGGAGAGAATGGGTTCCAGACCCAGGCACAGAGAGAGCTGTGTGGAAAAGACCCCCGATAGCAGTTGTCCCCTGTGGTCAAGACAGGAAGCTGGCCCCAGGTGATTCTGAGGGGTGAATCTGGGAGACTAAACCCTGGACATCTCTGCCCCACCACCCTCTACATTCTGCCAGATCTCCCCATTGGCCACACCTAGCAGCAAGCCAAGAAGTCTGGTGAGGCAGCCTACCCAGGCCATGGGGACATGGCAGGCTGGAAAGGGAAAGAAAGCAGACGTCAAGAGGCAAATGACAGCTGTCTGGCCCAGCAGCTCTGCCTCCCTATATTGTCTTCACCCACCGGTCCATATCCATCAGGCTTCAAGCCAAAGCTAGCCAGTCCTGCAGTGTCCGAAGGCTGATTCCATCCCAGTGATTATAAATTGGCACTGGGTGCTTGGTGTCCACCCTTTCTGTGACTCTGTTCTGCTGGCCTGAGCCTATGTGGCCTGCTCCGTTCTCCAGGAACCCATCTCCCAGCCCCACTCTGGCACCAGGAGCCCAGCCTGTACCCTTATCTTTCCTGCCACCTCCCCAGCCTGTTCCTTTCCATGTACACCTTACAAATTCTTCTCACTATTGAGCCAGGTTGTCCCTTTCCTGGAAAAACGGCCCAGCCCAGAACTCACAGAGATCCTGGAGCAGAGCTGCAGGGAACCCACAGTCACGGGGCTGACGCAGCAGTCACAGGGCCAGAGTGGGCAGCCTGGATGCTCCCTCCCCAGATCTCTTCTGGGAAAAGCAGCAGCCTGACAAGAGGCAGTCAGTCACATATAGGGTTTTGTGAAACCCCAAGCTAGAAGGGATCATTTCTTTAGTTTCTGTATTTTTTTTTTTTTTTAATCGATGGAGAAGCTGAGGCCAGGAGAAGGGTGGGACTTGCAATGGTCACACAGCCAGAAAGCAGCAGAGTCAGTGGTGTGTTTGCCTGCTAGGTGGTCCCTTCTTCCTGGCCTGGGACAGATGAAGCCATGCTCATGTCAGGAGACTGGAGCTCAGCTGAGATTATTCACCAGCAACCTTCCAAGCAAGGCCAACCCTGAGTGCTTCCCTTGAGCCACACTAGGCTCTTCACTCCTCACCCCACCTCTCTGAGGCAGAACAGTCATTACGCCCATGCTACAGAGGAGGAAGCCGGGTCTGGAGAAGTTACCTCACAGGCCTAACTCACACGATAGGTGAGGGCTGGAACAGAGGCAGCTACGTTCCCAGTATGGCCAGAATATCAATGAGTGTCCCCAGCTAGTGTGCTTTCCTTCTCCACTGGGCCTCTGCTGGGTCCTCACAAGCATCGTCCCATTCAGTTTTAGTGGGAGAAGCAGAAGCCACATGGTGAATTAGATGCCTCCTGACCATTTTGCTCCATACACTGTTTCTTTCTTATTTTTTTAAATATACACTTTAAATTTTTACTTGGTACCTAATGATTGTACATATTTATAGAGCACAGTGTGATATTTCTTTTTCTTTTTTTGGTACTAGGGATTGAACTCAGGGGTGCTCTACCATGGAGCTATATCCCCATCCCCTTTTATTTATTTATTTATTTGTTTGTTTATTTGTTTGTTTGTTTGTTTGTTTGTTTAAATATTTATTTTTTAGTTGTAGTTGGACACAATATCTTTGTTTTATTTATTTATTTTTGTGTGGTGCTGAGGATCGAACCCAGGGCCCCGCACATGCTAGGCGAGCGCTCTACTGCTGAGCCACAATCCCAGCCCCTTTATTTTTTATTTTGAGACAGGATCTCACTAAGTTGCTCAGGCTGGCCTTGAACTTGCAATCCTCCTGACTCAGTCTCCTAAGTCTTGGGGATTATAGGTATGTTCTACCACGTCCAGCTATGGTGTGATATTTCAACACATGTGTACCATGTATAGTGATCAGATCACGGTAACTGGCATATCCATCATCTCAAACATTTCTCATTTCTTTATCTTGGGAACATCCAAACTCCTCTCCACTATATTTCGAAATATACGATGAACTGCTGTCAACCCTAGTTACCCTGGAATGCTATAGAATACCCAGCCCCACCCCATACCCAGTAATTATCCTCTCTCCTTCCTCCCCCAACTTCTACCCTCTTCCCAGCTTTTACTATTCTACTCTCTACATCTGTGAGATCAAGATTTTTAACTTTCACATATAGGTGAGAATGTGCGGTATCTGTCCTTCTGTCTCTGGCTTATTTTGCTCAACATAATGTCCTCCAGGCCTATCCATATTGTCACCAATGACAAAATTTCTTTCTTTTTATGGCTGAATAATATTCTACTTCCACACTTTTTCTCTGACTCTCTGTGGACCGTTCCCTGATGTCTCAGCCCATATGAAGTAGAAAGTTTGGGTTCATCCACCCATCCTGCCCAGTGCTCTTCCTGTGATGTTTAAGGGGCTTCCACAGGCTTGATTGGGCCCTTCTGCCCCTGTCCAAGGCCCTGATCTCATATAAATGGTGGTAATATCCCCAGGTTATGGGGCAGCCAGGTCATCAGCCGTGCCCCCATCTTCTCCAACAAGGACTGTTGGGATGAAAGATTGATGAGTGAGCCGTCCTCACTGGTGAATTTTTAATTATGGAAGAAAGGAGACCCCAGCCCTCAGCCCAGCCCAGAACTCTGGGAGGAGGATTGTTGGATGTCATTGCTGTTAAAATTTCATCCACACTAACAGCAGCCATGGACCCTGCAGCTGAGCTTGTCTGTCCATATACAAAGGAGAAGGTGGGATGGGGAGGAATTGGTGGGATACCCCCAACTCCCAACCTGGAGTGACATGGGGAATGCCAATCAGGATATTAGGAGGCCAAGGGCAGGTCTCAGTGCAGGGCCCTGGGACAGGAGCCTGGGGTCATCCCAGCTGCCAGTCTACGCTGCTCGGCTTTCTACTTTGCAGGTGACTGCACCTCTCACCCCGGATCCTCTTTCGGTCAACAAGCTGAGATGGGGCTGATCTCAGAGAGAGGTCCCAGGCTGGAGGTCCTGACCCCAGCCTCATGGAGACCAGGACAAGTACACTACTGCCCCAGAAAAGCAGGATGCCTGTGGGATTACCCCAAACCCAAGCCCATCAAAAACCAAGAAAGAAAAAACAAGGCCTGGGTATGAATCTTGGCTCTAGCATTTTCTGAAGCAAGTCATTTTGATCTCCTAAGCCTCAGTTTTCTCCTCCACAAAATGGGGATGGAAATGGACCCTGGAGAGAGCTGTGGTGAAGATAAATGAGCAGACTATGGAAAGCACCTAGTGGTGCCCCTGGCACTTAGGAAGTTCTTAATAAACCACTATCACCAGGGAGAATGAACCACCAATTCTGTACTCAAATGACATAAACTAAAGAGATCTCACAAAGTATAAATGCAAAACTTGCAAGAAGGAATGGAGCAAGGAGCAAAGACAAAACAGCACCACCACAAAGACCCAGGTGAGGATTCCGAGGCCGGCTGGGGAGGGGTCACTTGGGTGTGGGGGTGGCAGTCAGGTGAGGCTTCGTGGAAGAGGAGGCCTGGATAATGCATCGCCAACATTTCCATCCTTTGCAAGGTCAGAGACTAATCTGCTTGTCTTTCACACTGAAGTCCCCTCTAGGAAAACTGGGTGGTAATGAGGTTCCAGTATGTACCTGGCTCTCTGGGATATCACTGTTTAGTTGCTAATACCGTGAGTCACGGGCTCTCAGGGGCTCCCTGGCTTTCCTAGTACAAGTCCCACCTCCCCAGAAATTTTCCCAGAATTGCTTCATCCTACATGAATCCCAGTATTTTCATGTGCCAGTTGCACCCAAGATTCAAACTGTGCCCTAAACAGGAGGCTTGAAAGAGAGAAGCCCTGGGTCTTGTGAGAGACTTGGCAAATACCAGCCCTTCTCTGGCTTGAACAAGAGTCCTCTAGAGTGAGCTCTTTGGGAGCACTAGCCTTTCAAAAAGCTTCCTAAATCAGACACCATGGTGGAAAATATTTGGGAATTGTTCCATGCTGTATCACCCCACCTCTATTTCTAAATATTCCACAGGCAATGAATACATCAAAGCTCTGATAAGGTCTTCAACACAAAGACCAGTTTAGTTTAACTTGACCCAGCCTTGCCCATTCTAACTTAACCTTGGATCATTTTTTGGAATAAACTAACATTCCTCAGTACACACACTGTGGGGAATGGGAATGGTAGCCTCAAAGATGTCTCAGATACCTTCCTGCTCTGTCATTCTCATTCAGAGATTCAATAAGAGCCTGAGGTGTGGAATTTCACCTCTGGGTAACTTTTCCAAAGTGTCTCTCTTTCATTTCTGGCCAAGATGTGAGGGCACCTCTTCCAGCTCTCAAGGCGGGCAGAATGCTGGAGTTTCCATCACAACAATCTTTGCGGTGCAATCGCAAGTGTCTCCTCTGCAGCAGACCATATGCTCTTGGGGGAGGACCATGCGTGGACACTAGGGTTTGACAGGCTTAGATCCTGAAACCCACGTGTGTATTCAATTACTATTCTTACATGTGGAGGCAAAGTTGAAAATATAAAGTGAGCAGTCCGGCCTTGGCACGTACCCAAGGAGGACATCTTGAAATAGCTTACAGGGCTTTCCTGAATTGCTTACCGGTGAAACATCAGCCCTGGTGGAATGAATGAATGAACGAATGAACAAATGAACTGCAAGACCTGCACAAGGGACTGCAAGTGTTAAGTAGAGAAAAAATGTACTAAGACAAAGCCCCGTGGTAGGTTTTGAATGATTCCCCTCTTCTGGGCTTTTTCTGCCTTATTTTCTGGAGAATGGGGACTAAGAAGTACAAGGACAACCCTTCCCCTCTCATTGGCACCTGCTAAAGTGGAGGTGAGATGACAAAGTGGGCTTCTTTTTGTCCTTAATAGAGCTGGCAGCGGCTTTAGTATTTCAAATAGCCTTCTGAAATCAGAATCCAAAGTGGAACATTTTTTAAAGTAAGTAATACCGGTGATATCAGTGTAGTTGCAGGAGGTGTCGCACCCCCCAGAGGCTCAGAGGTAGGGGTTGCAGGGAGGCCTTGGGGCAGAGTGCCACTTCAACCTGGGCCTTCTGGCTCCAGTGGGCCACCTGCCTTCCAGAGCAGTGAAGAGGCAGTCGGGCCCTGAGGGCACTGGCATAGCTAAGAAATGCATTTTTTTCTGATTATACTTGATAATGCCACAGGGGCATTCAGAAAGGCTACACTCTGGGGACCCTACACTGTCATGGGCTTTGGAGACCTGGGTCAAGGGTGGGAAGGGATGGAGCCAGGGGGTGGCTGAAGGTAAGATTAGACAGGGTCAGGGCTGTCTCTGAGTGATGGGCTGCACCTGATGCCCACTAAGCTCCTGGATGGGAAGGCTCAGATTTCCATATTGTTTTCCCTCCTCAGTCAGGATTTGACGCAGATACCACTGGCTTGAGTTACAGAATCCGGCTCACAGCTTCCTGACCCCTGGCTCCTCAGGAGGCTTGTGGAGGGAGGGGGCGAGATTTCAGGAGGGGCTGGGCCCAGGGTGCATCTAGAGGGCTCAGAACAGGGTGGCCAGGACAGCACCTGGGGAGCCCCTCCCCACCCCTGACCCCACCAGGAGGTGCACCACCATGTGTAGAAGGACTCTTCAGTGGTGACCCTCTCCTCACTGCCACCCAGTGATAGTGAGGCACACTGCAGAAACCCCTCCCAGGAGAAAGCCTGGGCTCAGTGTAAGCATCCTGTGCATATGACACCTCTCTAATGCCTGTGAAATTCTCTCTTGAACAAGGAGAGCAGGTCTCCACGAACAGGAAGCGATATCTCTCTAGAATTTAATAACAGCAGCAATCTGCCTCTTTTAAAAAAAGTTTTTGTTATTCCTTCCTCTTTATGACAGTGGTTACCATTTTGTCCATTTATGGTAAATAAAATAAGTTTAGTTTGGTTAGAAAAATAGTGAACTAATTTGAATAAAAAGATGAAGGCCTTTTCAGTACAGGTGATCTGATCTGGAGGTGTGGAGGGAGGCCTATGGGTGACCAGAGTCTGGGAAACTCTCATCTAGCCCAACCTACCCACACCTCAGGTGGGTAAACTGATTCCCAGAAGAGAGGGGTGATGTCTAACCATATAAAGTCACTTAGTGGCCAGACAAAGACTGAAGAACCCAGGGCAGGGGAGCGAAGACTTTCCACTCGGTTGCCTGTGCTTTGTGAAGCCAGGATACGAAACCTTCCCTTAGTGTGGCCCTCACAGTGTGGGGAAGAGTGGGTTTTTAGATGCCTGGGAACTGGGGGATCTGGAGAGGCTGGAGCAGAGCGTTATTCCTCTCTGTCTCACAGAGCAGTCACAGAATTGGTGTTCAGTGCCAGCTGGTGAAAGGATGGATGGATGACAATTGGATGGTTAGAGAGGGGTAAGTGGAGAGATGGAGATGCAGATGGAGGCAGAGGGGATGGAAGGCTGGGTGGAAGAATGGAAGGAAGGATGGATGGATGAGGAGATAAATGAATAAAGTTTCTGGCTGATCACTTGAGGCACCCCCTGCTCCACTTCACCTATCCAAGGGTATTTCCATTCCATTAGAGAACTAGCAGAAATTTCTCTAAGACTGAAGAATTAATGGTGGTATTTCAGATGCCATGGTAGACTGGTGGGGACAAAGGACCTTCCTCTGCTCCATTCTCTGCTCCTCACTCCACCAGTGAGACATTGAGCCCAAGGTGAACACCACAACCCAGAGAGTCCAGAGTCTTCATTCCCTGACCTTGGATGAGCTGCCTCCCTACTCTGAGCCTCAGTTTTCCATTATTTCAGGGGGAGTGTGTGCCTCCCCCAAGGCCTGCCAAACACCAAGCCACCCCGATGCTGATGACAGGCTCTGAACTGTCAGTGGGCCTTGGCTTCTCCAAGAGGTGAGCCCTTCTCTCCAAAGAGATGTGTAAGACAGACAGACAAGCAGGCAGATCCCAGGGACAGCACTGGGTTGGGCTCCATCTCCCTTTGCCTTTGGAGCAGAAAGGCTGGTGACATGAGGTCAAGTCCACAGTCCCTACGAGATGTATCCCTTCAGGTACAAGATCACAATAAAGAGGCACAGAATGACAAATATGACATGGAAGAGGCAGGAAGGATAGGATAGGCTCCAGGGTCAGCCAATCCTGGGTTCAAACCCTCTCTAGCTCATTGGGCTGTTGTGCACGGCCGGGCTCAGCAGACCCTCCTAGTGTGTGAACTTTGAGGGGGACAGTCTGGATCTCACTCATCAGGATCTTCCCTGGGTGGGTAGCATGAGGTGGTCTCTTCTCACATCCACATGTTGACTGAGCACGTAGAATGTGCCAGGCCCTACACTCTGAGGACTCGGTGGTGAGCCAAGGCAGCCCAGTGTCTGACCTTGTGTACCTTACAGTCTGATGATCATTTAACAAATGGTCACTCAAGTAAATGTGAAAAGTTTCTGAGACAGGAAACCTAGAGGGAGACTGGGAGCAGTGTGGTGGCCGTACTGCTGTCCAGGCAAGACACAAAAGACACAATGGTGGCCTGGCCTGAGTGGTGGCCACAGAGTGAACAGCAGCCAGGAAAAGCCCTCCTCCAAGCTCTGGAAGGTGACTGGAATGCAGGCAAGTGAGGGATGGGAAACCCAGCAGGACCTCCTCAGCCCCTCAGTGAGTCTCTTACAGCCCCCAAACTCAAGAGCCCCTCCTCTCCTGAGCCTCAGCACAGGACAGCTTCCCTGGAGCAGGATGCCCATGCAGTAGTTAAGGCAATGACTTTCACAATTCCAATCCAGGGACTTTACAGTCTTTCCCCCTTTCACAACCTATCTTATATTTGATCCTCACATCCACTATCAACATAGGAGAATTCCAAACCCCAACCTCTTTCTTGACTCCCTATGAAACATAAAAACAGCCATCGTAATAACTAGTAGTGCAGCTGATTCCCCTATTCAAGGCAGGTCCATTCTGTAGTCTCTGTGAACACTGAATTAGTGAACACCGAACCACCCGCTCCCCCGGGAAGTACAAAGCTGGCTTCCTGAGAGCCCCTGATCACCACGTCTTCATCAACTGATCGATAACCTTACTTCATGCATTTTCCTGTGTAAAGACACCTTATTTACTATCTATTATTGATTCCTTAACACTGAATTTACAGCCGAGCGGGCTAGCACACATGCCCGCGCAAAGCCTTTTCCACATGTGGATTTCTGTATGAGACACACAGCCGCCTTCTCGGCTGAGCAACACAAGGATGAACTCAGCAAGGCACTTGGGGTCCACATGGAACAGCTAGATCATCAACAGGAAGCACCAAATGTGACAATCACGGCACCAGATAGAGCACCAAAGCACACGTGCTTCTCATTGGAGCAGAAACACGGAGGCAGAGCGCTGCCTGGGTCAGGCCAACTGGGAGTGTGCAAGGCGGGCACCTTGACTTTTTCACTCTGCGCATGTTCACAAATGACCATGAAAGCATCACGAATATTGATTTTAGGGTCACAAATAATCCTATTAAGCAGGTGAGTTTGCAAATACAGACTCTGCGAATGACGGGGATGGGTGTGCTGGCATTCATTTTTTGGGGGCTTTCAACGAGGCACATGCCTCTCGAGTGCTGGGGAGTCCAGGGCACTCTGTGAAATTCGTTTTCTTGCACGCACAGTGTTGTGCTGCCTTGCCACATGCATGGTTTCCCCCATCCCCATTCTCCCTGTCCTGTGAGTAGGGACTCTTGTTTTCTTGGGGAAGAAGGAGGAAGATTTGGTTGCAAGGATCCCACAGGGGGAAGTGGTGGAGCAGCCAGCTAAGCTCCATCCCTCTAGGCGTTACCTGCACGTCTTCATTCTAAAAACTGTTTTCATACCAAAGTTCTTAAAACTCTGTTTATTTCCCTCTTCCTGCCAAGTAAGCAGTTCAGCTCACAAACTATATTAATCCCTGGCATAAATTCATTTAAACAAAATATTGCCAAGCAACGCAAAAGCAGAAATCCTCTTACAACCCACATGGGTATCGATGCTATGCATAGACAGAGGACTGAGCCTCTTAGCGTTGGACTGTATATGCACTCAAATCCTCGAGCACAGGCTCCAGGCAGTGCTGGAGGGAAGCCACCAGAACAAGCCCCTCGGCCTAGGAACAGACTGACCACTGGCCTTGCGTGGCTGCAAGTGAAGGTTGCTGCTCTTTGCTTGTGGGTTTGACTAAGTCTGATGGACGGTGGTGGGCAATGCTTAAGTGCAACCGTTTTAATGACAACAGTTTTATAAGTTTGGCTAACTTCCCGGAGCCCCAGCTTTCTCATCTGTAAATCAGTTTAGGGGAAGTTAATGCTATTCATATTATTATTATTTATACAGCACTGCAAACTTTATAAAGCACTCTCCTGTCCAGTGGTGGACTCCACTTTCCTCCAATTGAGATGATCCCAATTTAGAGATGAGGTGAGCAAGGCTGGAAGGAGGTGGGGAACTGCTTGCTGGTTGCATCACACAGCCTGCCAGAGGTGGAGCTGGGATTTGAACCCATGTCTCTCATCTCCCAATGGCACAGTCTAATGGTCGACTCCCTCAGGTAAGGAAAGAATAGTTTCTTCCTTTGAATGTCTCAATTCCAAACTGGAACTATTTCAGAACTAATCAAGCAGAAAAGGAGCGGGGAAGTGGTATGAGCCCAGACTCTCAAACACCCAACCTGGATTTGCAGCCTGACGGTATGTTCTTAAGCAAATTGCTGCTCTATGTCTCAGTCTCCTTATTTGGGAATTTGTAGAATAGTACCTGGCAGCCAGGTGGTTGTAGGATGAAGCAGGGCAATATCTGTAAAGTGCTTAGCATGGGGGGTGGTGTACTTAGTAAATGCTATATAAATATCTGTCAAATTTTGTTAAAAAAATTAAACTAGGTATAAATCAGAAGAGGAAAGCATTTGTAGAATTTGTTGTTACTCAACACTTTCTGTTTCTTAATTCAGTTGAACTGCAGGTTGATATGCTGTAGTTAACATTACCATTAATCACCAAGCCATAGGCCCATTATTCTTGTCTTTAGGAACTTTAAGTAGGAAGGAATCCACAAAATAACCCTGCATGCGTATATTATGAATCCATTTTACAGATGAGGAATCCCTAGGCTCAGAGAGGGAGAAGTGACTTGCCCAAGGTCACAGAGCTGCCAAGTGAGAGAGCCAGGGCCCAAATCCAGCTCTACCAGCTCCATGGTCTGTGCTCCTCATCACTTGGTGGGCCCGTGCCATGGACAAAGGCTCAGTCACTGACTAAGCCTTGGTATGGTCTCTCCAGTGTCACTGGGCCCCTTTGCTGCGGTGGCTCAGGGAAAGTGAGGCCCATCTCTGCTCCCCTGGCCAGCTCTCCCTGTGCTGCCTGGCTGGGGGGCACAGAACTGCTGGGAGGGCATCTGAGGACAAGCTAATGGAGAGAGCAATGTCTTTTTGTGACTTTGGATCAGGCCCTCAAGAGACGGTGGCTGAGTCAGAGCTCCCTCAAACTGAAGAGGATAAAAAGCAAAGATATGCAGGGCTGGATGGGACCAGTGACTCTGAGCAATAGGGGACAGGGATGGGAGTCCTCGCTTAGCCACTTCCCCACTGTATGATCTCAGACAACTGACTTAACCTCTCCTTATCTGCAAAACAGAAAATCGAATAGCTACTTCATTGTGCTCCTGTGAACTTGAACACCCATAGATGTTTTTCTCTACCCTGCCCACACACTTCTACACACTTCTACTTCCCAGGCCAGGTTGCTGTCCATTGGTGGAATACAGCAGATACAATTTCTTCCATCCTGGACTTGCCACCACTCCCAGAAACAATATTTCTCTTACCCAAGTCTCATCCTGCTGGAAATCTATGAGTAATGGTTCATTCTTTGAAGTTAACATGTTCTAATTTGTCAATGGACATAGACCAAGAAATGAACCTATCAGTCACTAATGTTTTAGTGTGAATTTGTTCAAAATCAAATACATCCTTTCCTGAAGGCAAGATACAGGGATGGGGATTTAAATGAAGAGTATGATACTGAAGTAGTGGGTGCTTTCAGAGATTAGCAGGGTGGGCAAGAAGAACTATGTACCTGCCAGGGAAGGTGAACTAACTTTACCTTTCACATTCTAGCACATTCTGAAATAATAACCCTGAGCATCAAAGCTTAGACAATGTGCATCTTTAGACATCTGACAGGAGCTCCACAAGATCCCCAGCCCAGCCTCCAAACTATCATTGAGACAGGGCAGCCTTCAGAGGTTGTCCACCCAACAGTCATTGTCTCCTCCTTCTTCTCCATGTTGCCAAAACCTAACAGAGGCAAGAAATGCCCAGTACTCTTTACCCTAAAGTCCCTTCCATCTCAAGATGCTCCTTGAATCCATACTAGCTAGTAAGACTTTGGCTAGAAGGATCCCAAGAAAGATTTCCCTCCCCAGTCTAAAACAGAGATGTGCAAGGAGAGCCCTTCCCTCCGTTTCCTCGCTTCCCATCTTTGGATGCTGCTCTGTGGGAGATGAGACTTAAAGCTGTGGAAGCCACTTTGCAACCATGAGGCTGACACAATGAGATAGCATTTGGGTTCTTCCTGAATCAATGCTGGAACACTGATTCAGAAACACAACTGTAGTAAGTTTATGAGTCACAACATTGCTTCAGAACACAACAGTAATAAGTACTCCCAAGTACTTATTACTTTAGTACTTCCATGCTCTGCTACCTACAGGCATAATGCTCCTAAGTGCTGCACAAGGCAACTCAGGTGATGTGACTTGTTTACACCGGAGTCACTGTTAGTTGGTGGCAGCTGCTTGGTGAGACCCTAACTTCACTGGTTCTAATACCTGTTACATTCCAAGGCAATACTGTCCAACTCAGTCTGGGACACATCCTGAGGGGTGGCTCAAGCTAAACCTTCACTCAGGAAATGTGCTTCTATAGCCTCTCAAAGATGCCCCAAGCCATCCCCAACCAACTGCACCATTTCCCTGATGTCAAAGAGCCCCAGGATCCTCTCTCTGGGGCTGTAGGGAAACTATGTCTTGGCAGTGGGTCACAGTGACATTGAGAAAACATAAAGCATATCACCTTGGTGGCCTCTAATCATAGGCTTAGAGAGCTAAAAGCCTAGAACAAGCCATTTAAGTCATACCCCTGCCTTCAGAGGAGTGACTGTCCTTTTCAAGAAAGAACACTTGAATACCTCCTGTACCCTAATACTATGACAGGCAATCAGAAGGGACTCCCACCTGCCTCCCTAAGTCCCTGGCACCATGAGCCTCTGCACACCCAAAACTCCATTAAGAGGTCGTACCTTCAATTTAGGGCTTTGCCCACTGCCAAAACACTAATCTCCCCTCCCTTCCCGAGAAGGAGCCCTGGATGACTTTCTGGAGAGACAGGTTGGGTGGGAGGCTCTATCCCAAGTATAACCAGGGCTTTTTGTTCATATGATCAGAGGTTGGGTGGGGGTGTCAGGGAACACAACAGCACAGAATCAGCTTGAGGCTGTCACAGAAAAAAAGGACAGGATCCACATGGGAGGCTGTGGCTTCAGGGACCCTTGAGTTGAATGGGAGGGGGAGTGGTCCTGCAGGATAGAAGATGGCACCTCTGACACTCATAGGGCCATAAGGTAAATGTCAGCAGGAAGCAGGTAACTGGAGTGGGTGGTCCTGGCCTCTGTATGGGAGGTGACAGGGAGAGGTGGGGCCTGGGAAGATGCCAAGATGCTCGGGGTTGTAATGAGCTTCTAATTGTCCACAGAAGTCAGAAACCAAAGTTCTCACATAGTGTCTTCTAATTTGAAGATGGTGGTAACTAATTCCAGTTTAAAATCCTGGGAGGAATAACGCCATGCACACATAATTAAACACATGTCCACAGAATTAGCCCAAGGACCCCCATTTGGAATTTAGGGTTTCAGTAGTTATGAATCTTGCAGGGGGCTGGGGTGGTGGCTCAGTGATAGAGCGCTTGTCTAGCATGTGGGGCACTGGGTTCAATTCTCAGCACCACATAAAAATAAATAAAATAAAGGTCCATTGACAATTAAAAAAAAAGAATGTTGCAGGCCCCATAATCAGCAAACAGTTCTAAAGACCATGGGCATTTCCCCTGGTGCCACCGATGGCACCCTGAGGACACGAGGCAATACCACTTTCTGGTTGGGAGGTGTCTACAGTGGCGAAGTGGCCCATCCTGCCCTGTGCCAAGAGACACACTCAGACTCTGAGGAATAGTACCTGCTCCCACCTCCCTGATCCGTATTCTGAGCTCCCTGGGTTGTGGGGAAAGACAGGAGGCAGCAGTCCAAATGGTCTGCCCCAGCGTGGTCCTGGTGGAAATCCCACCAGCACCCCCCAGGCAGTATTTTGCACATGACGATGACAGCATCCACAGACATCTGTTCATACAGGCCTGCTCCTGCGTGACCAGCATGGTGCCCTGTGGGTCACATTCATCAGTCTCTGCCAGCTTTGCCATGACCAGGTGAGGCCACCTCAGCAAATGGTCCCCCAGGGGGTGTTTACCAAGTGCTCCCTGGCCTTGGCTCAAAGTGATTCCTGCCAGCAAGGGCTAGAAAGGCAGCAGCGGTGACAGCTTCAAGAGTCACTCCCAGGCCTTCCTGCTGAGACTTTAAGGGACATAGGCGGGGACGGAGGACCCCTTAGGGCCACCCAAATGGGATCCTGGGCCTCAAATCTGGCACAAGTGCTCAGAGACAGACACTCTGCCACTTGGCAGCTGGGCGACCTCCTTCGCCTTCAGCCTTCTACGAAGGGGATAAATATGGTGGCCTGCCGACTACATGGGGGTCAGGATGCGGAAGAGCCTGGCAGTGATGTGCTGTTCCTGTATAAAGGTCATTGTCTTCTCCTGGGGCCCACGAACGTCAGCTCTCCAGCTCTTGCCAACAGAGTGACATGTTGCATCACTCATCCAAGCACTCCCTGCCCACCAAGTGTCAGGGACCTGCAGACAGGAATGTGAGGTGACAGCAGGGCAGGCTGGGCTACCTCCCAGAAGCTGCAAAGCCTCTCATCTTAGGGCTGCTCTTGAAGGGCTGCCTTCATGCTGGAACTTCCTTCCTAGGCTGCAGAGGCCAGGAGAATTCGCCCACTCAGGCCAAGGGGTCTGCAAGTTGGAGACCACAGGGGAGGCCAGAAAGAATTTCTAGAGACAGGGGTTGTTCTAAAAGGCAAATCTGGTCCATTGCTTCCCTGATGGACCAGATTAAGTCAAATACAGTTGTCCCTCAGTAACATGTGGGGGGGCAGGTTCCAGGACCCCTGCAGATACCAAAATCCATGGGCACTCAAGTTCCCTCATGGAACTTCAATTCCAGCCGACAGATTTATCCTCCCATCTGCAAAAAGCTAAAAATGGGCAAACTACATGAAAAGACAGTGGGTTTGCCAGATCCTGGGCATGAGACAACAATAGTCAACAATAACTGAGGTCAAGAGATGAGGCCTGTGACTGCCCCAGCTCACTGCCTTGAGAGAGCTTCCAGATCGTGGCCTGGGGAGGGGCCCCCAGTGGAGACTAGCAGACTTTCTGAGTGGGGCAGAGCTAAGAGTCCAGGACAGAGCACTGGAGGGGAGAGGGCTGCACGGAGAGAACCCTGGACACTTGCCCAGGGCCCTAGAATATTCAGTGGAGAGCTACATACTTCCCTAATGGGGTGAGGAAGCTGTCCAAGGCCAGGAAGAGGACGAATGGAAGGGACTACAGGGAGCAAGGCCGGGCACTCAGGGCTGGAAAAAGTGCCTATCACCATCAAGCAGACCAGAAAACCTCAAGATTCATGAGAGATTAATTCGAGTACAGTTGTCCTTCAGTAACATGGGGGTCAGGTACCAGGACCCCCACAGATACCAAAATTCATTGACGCTCAAGTCCCTTACCTGGTATCTGCATGGAACTGATGTGCATTCTCCTGCAAGCTTTAGATCATGTCTAGATGACTTAGAATATCTAATACAGTGTAAATGCTGTATAAACTGCTGCCACACAGTATTACTTATGGAATAATGATAAGAGAAGGTGGTATGTTAACATATGGTTTGGATCTGAAATGTCCCCAGAGACTCATGGTCTGGTCTCCATGCAGCGATATCCAAAGGTGAAGCTTTAAGGAAGTGACTGGATCACGAGGGCTCTGACCTCTCAGTGGAGTTATCCACTGGTAGCTGAATGGACTATTGAGATGTGGGAACCTAGCTGGAAGAAACAGATCACTGGGGAGTGTCCTTGGGGACAATATCTTGTCACTGGCCCCTCCCCCCTCAGTTCCTGGGATGCTAGGAGCTCACACCTTTCCTTTGCCATGCCCTTCCACTGTAACGGTCTGTGTCACCTCAGGCCCACCCGACTGAAACCTCTAAAACCATGAGTCAAAAGAAATCTTCCCTCCTCCAAGTTGTTCTTGTCAGGTATTTTGGTCACAGCAACAAAAAGCTGACTAACGCAGTACATGTTCAACAAATATGAAATTTTAAAAAAAAAAATTTATCTATGGCTGAATCCATGGATACAGAGGGCTGACTGTACTCAGAAGAGTTTTGACTTAGCACTGAGGAACAGTTAGCCCTATGTTGAGCACGGCTCTGGTCCTACCTAGCAAATGTTAAAAGCAAGACCCAGGGTAGGGAATTGATCAGTGGTAGAGCAGTTGCTTGGCATGTCCAAGGTCCTGGGTTCAAATCTCAGTAGACATGTGTGCATGTACACACACACACACACACACACAACCAGAAAGGGGAAAAACAAAGCCACAATACCCCAAAGAATAGAACTGCTTCCAAGTAGCAGTTCTATTCCTATACAAAACTCAAGAATCCTTAATGGAATGCAAAACTGCATTACCCTCAACAATGTGAAATACACAGGGTCTGACACCTAACATAAAAATCACCAGGCATGCAAAGAAGCAGAAAACTGCAATCACCCTGAGACAATAAACGAATTAATAAAACCTGACCCAGAACTGATACAGTTGTCAGAATTGTTAGATAAAGACATTGTAATAGTTGTTTTAACTATATCCTATTGTTTCAGAAAGTTAAGTGGAGACATGGAATATATATTAAAACACACACACACACAGTGAACTGCTAGCAGTAAAAACTACAATGTGTGGCATGAAAAGACATGGACGGGGTCCGCAAAGGAAAGTGTCTACTGCAGAAGGAAAGATTAGTGAAGTCCAAGATGGCAAGACAAACTATCCAAGAGGAAACAGAGAGGATAAACACCTGAAAAGGTCATCAAGTGAGCTACAGGACACCTTTAAGTGGCCTAACAGCCTAACGTCGGTGCAGATGGAGCTCCCATAGGGGAGGAAAAAGAAGAGGTAATGCGGACAAAAGTTCCCAAATTTGACAGAAAAAAAAGATAAAACAAGATTAAGAAGCTCAAAGAACCCTCCACCACACAAGAAGCATTAAAAAAAAACTATACCAGGGCTGGGGTTGTGGCTCAGTGATAGAGTGCTTGCCTAGCATGTGTGAGGAGGACTGGGTTCAGCACCATATAAAAATAAATAAATAAAATAAAGATATTGTGTCCATCTACAACTAAAAAATATTTTAAAATAAATAAATAAAGGTATTGTGTCCATCAGCAACTAAAAATATTTTTTTAAAAAAACTATACCATGCCTCATTACAATCAAATTACTCAATGCAATAAAATCTTAAAAGTAACAAGAAAAAGTGCTTTATGATAAAACAAAGGTAACGATGGATTTCTCATCAAAAACAATGCCAGCGAGAAGACTTTGGAATATCTTTAGATGAAAAGAAAGAAAAGAAAATGTAAATCTACTAGTGAACAATATTTTCAAAACCAAAGGGAGAATAAAGGCATTTTGAGAGACACAAGACCTAAAAGAACTCATCACCAGCAGATCCACACTGTAAGTTGAAGGAAGCCTCTAGGATGGAAGGAAAATGACAGATGGGAATATAGATCTTCACAAGAAACAGAGGGCATTAAAAACAGCAGCAACATGGCACAGATAAAAAAAAAAAAAACCTTAAAAATTACTCAAAACTTAAAAAAAATGATGGGCTGTTTAAGCAAAAATAATAACATAGCAGCATGGTATTAAAATATGCAAAAATAAAATATATGGCAATAGTGGCACAAAGGTCAAGAGGAGGAAAAGTAGGAGTATACTATCATGAGGCACAGTGCACGTGAAGTGGTTTAGTATCACTTCAAAACAGACTTGATAAGGTAAAGAGCTATTCTACAGATCCAGAACACACCACTAGAATAAAAAAGAACTAGAGTTAGTAAGCTAACTAAATAAATGAAATAGAATCATAAAAATTATTCAATTAATCTAAAAGACAGAAAAAAATAAAGGGAAAGGAACAAAGAACGGATGAGACAAATAGTAAGATCTGACAAATCTAGACAAAGTTAGAGACAAATAGATTTAAAGTTAACCCTATTGATGATCTCAATAAATGTAAGTGGTCTAAGCCCCTAATTAAAAGGCAGAGACTTTATTGATGTACATAAAGGTAGAATTCACTCTGGCATGTTTATCTACATATGTAGCATAATTTGGTCAATTTCATTCTGCAGTTCCTCCCTTTTCCCATCCCTCCTCTCTTCCCCTGTCAATTCCCTTCCTCTACTTCACTTATCTCCTTTCTGTTGTTATGGCCTCCCCCCCCCACCATCTGTAGGAAAGATGCCTACATCTGTCACTAATAAAATGCAAATTAAAACCATAATAAGGTAGTGCAGTGGCACGTGCCTGTAATCCCAGTGGCTTGGGAGGCTGAGGCAGGAGGATTCCGAGTTCAAAGCAGCCTCAGCAACTTAGTGAGGCCCTAAGCCACTTAGCAAGACCCTGTGTCTAAATGAGATATAAAAAGGGCTGGGACTGGGGCTCAGTGGTTCAATGTTCCTGTGTTCAATCTCTGGAAACAAAAACAAACAAACAAAAAGCCTCACAATGATGGTTGGGGTTAAGGGTCAGTTAGCCCCTGGGTTCCACCTCCAGCATTGAAAAGCAATAAAAACAAAAACAAACAAAAAACACCACAATTAGATACACTACCAAAGAATTAGAATGACTCAAAAGACCAACAATGCCAAGTGTTGCTAAGAAGGTGAAGCAAGAGGATTCTCATATACCATTGGTGGGAATGTAAAATGGTGCTGCTACTTTGGAAACCAAGTAAGCAGTCTCTTAAAAAGTCAGGCATGCATCTGTGATATGATCTATCCATTCCACTCCTCTTTACCTCAGGAGAAATGGAAGTATATATCCACACAAAGATTTATACACAAATGTTCAGAGCAGCATTATGCATAATATTCCCCAAACAGAAATAACCCAGTTGCCCATCAACAGATGAATGGATAATAGTGGCATATGCCAGCTATGGAATACTACTTGGTAACAAAAAGAAAGTACAGACATATGCTATGACAGGGAGCAATATTAAAATAATAATATATTGTGAGTGGAAAAAAACAAACCAAAAAAAATTTTACTAATGATATGACTCCATTTATATAAACCTCTAGCACATGCAAACTTGTAATTTAAAGAGACAGAAGGCTGATTAGTAATTGACTGGACAAGGGACCTAGAAGCAACAGGAGTGGGGAGGGGGCCACAAAGACACAAGTAAACATCTGAGGTGACACATGTCTTCCTTATTGATAGTAGTGATGGTTTTATATGACAACATTTGCCAAATTGCATACTTTAAATAAATATATGCAACTAGTCATATGTCAGTTACATCTTCGTACAGCTTCTAAAAATTTAAGCAACTAAAATAATCTCTTCAGAGTTCTGCACTATGCTTATGCTGTTGCCCAGATGCCTACAGGAGGCTGCAAGACCCTGGGAGGACAAGCTGGTGCCCTGTTATCTCCAGCCTTGCCACGGCTAATCCCCAGGCCACCCTGTCCCCACCTCCCCACCAGACCTCATGTGCCACCATCCAGCCAGGCTCACCTTCTACTTCCCCCAAGGATGTGTACACAGTCTTGTCACTAGGCTTTTATATCTGAGATTCTCTTTGCCAGAAACCCCCCTTCCACATCCAAATTCACGAGGTACCCCCAGCTCATCCCTTAGTTCTGGAAACCTCATTCTTTATACACCAGGAATCACGCTTATCAGTTTGTATCATAATCATTCAATTGATCTCTTATAGGAGGTTCCAAATCAGTGTTGATTAAAAGATTACCATCCTATCCCCTGAGCTCTGTAAGTCCAGACACCGAAGTCTGATCAATTTACTCTATAATCCCCAGCACCATGTACATGCATAGAGAATTTATTATGTAAGCCACTCTACAATGACTGACTCATTTAATCTCTAAAGCATTCTCACAAGGTAGAAACAATTATTACCCCACTTTTCTGATGAGAAAACTGTAGCTCAAGGAGGTTAATTAACTTACTGAAGGTCACACAGTCAGGAAATGGTATGTCCATCACTTGAACCCAGCTGGTCTGGCTCTTAATTACAATACTATGCTGCAGTGTATAAGCTTCAAACATTAGAGCTCAGGCATGGCTTGGTCATTGATTCCAGCCTCTTAGTAATACGGTTCATGGTGGGAGGGTGGCGGCTCCTTCTTGTGCCAAATTAAGTAGGAGGCCCCAGCTAACCAGATCATCGTATCCTGCTGACCATGATGACTGGTTAGAAGTGGTCACAGGGACCAAGTTTGTTCTATCATGTTCAACAAAACCTAACTGCAGGACTTTTGCTGGAGTACTGAGTTGGACTTGCTTTCTGCTGGTGTAGCTGAGCTGGTAAGATATAAGTTTAGAGTTTCTGGGGGACATCTATATGTCACTGTGGTGAAATCCTGGCTGAGCAGAATCCAGTGCAGAGGCAATCAGAGACAACAGGTGGAGGCAGTCAAATAGGTAGCAACTGAGCGGATGTCTCTGGATCCAACTTTGCCTGAGGCTATCCATTTTAGCTACAAGAACCCATATAATCCCTTTTTAGCTTACAACTGTTGAAACTGAGTTTGCTCAGCTTATGATGAAAATGGTAAAATAAAGATACCAGACAGGGCATGATTAACAGAAACTAAAGTGACAGGCCACTGAATATAATAACAAGCGACAAAGAACCTCAGAATTTCAGAGCTGGAAGGAATCTTAGAATTTAAAGTGCATACTGTGTACTAATCATTACTCCTGTGAGGCCACATCAAGACCACTGAGCTGGATTTCAGAAGAATGTTTTCTAAACCAGTGTTCATCCCTGAACCCAGATATTTTTCCACACCTCCCCAGCAGACACACCAGTTGTGTTTACAAAACAGCGGTCCTCAGATTCAGCTCCAGCTGACACAGAGGGAGCGCCATGGAAGTGCTGCATTCCCAGATGTTCAAATGGCCTCTGGAAAACTACGCTGATCAGGGAGCTGGTGGGAACCGACATGTCACACCCTGCCAGATGCAAAGATGGGTGCAGCTGAGCAGGAGGAGAGCGCGAGAAGCCATGGGGCTGGGGCCAAGAGAGAAGCTTTGACTGTTGTGCTTGTCGCCAGTGCTTGCATGAGAACAAATGAGAGCAGACAAGTGGCATTTCCTCACTTGGATGTGTTTTGGGGGGTGGGGGACAGAAGAGTCCTCACCCAACTCACACAGCAGCAAAGGCCTGAGTGCTGAGAGCCACAGCCGAGTTGGAATGGCCCCTGGCATTTTGCCAATAGTATGGGTTGAGAGGCGATCCATTAAGATGACGCTGGATTGATTCAATTGTATACTAGACCTTTACTGTCCGCCTCGGCCGCTACTTTGGAGTTCTCGCAGGGATTCCTGGAAAGTTCGCATTGGTTGGGGAAGGTCCGGAGGAGGGATTTCCGGTTGGTGTGGTGTGTGCCTGGTGGGGCCGCGTGGGTGGCGTTAGAGAGAGGTTCCCGGGGAGCGTGTGTGGAGAGTGCTGGTGAGAGTTTGGGAATAAAGGTTGCTGTTTGAACCTACAAGGCTGCGTGGCGGCTCGGTTATTTTGTGCCCAGCCAGACTGCGGCACCTGAGGAGGGCCTCACACTGGTTACTTTTTTGTACACAGGGACCCAAAATTATACTGACATGTCTGAATTTCTAAATCTTCCAATTTTTAAAGAAAAAGCTGGATATCAAAATTCAACTCCCTGTATAAATATTTTTTATGTCATTGTTGTTATGCTTTGGTGGCCAAAGAGAATAAAATAGTCATAGGCCAGGTCTGGCTCTCAAGATGATGCCTGGCAACATCTGGTCTCAGAATAAAGGTGGTGGTCATCCCCTTATCTCTGATCAGCAGTAATCGGGAATACGATTTTGGGAGATACATTGTGAAAGGGAGTGAATTCAGAGGGACCGGGAAAGGAGGACATAGATACACTCCCAGAAAAGAGCTAGTCAAAAGGAGTAGGAAATGGGGCTGGGGCTGGGGCTCAGTGGTAGAGTGCTTGCCTAGCATGCACGAGGCATTGGATTTAATCCCTGGCACCACATAAAAAAATAAACAAATAAAATAAAGGTATTGTGTCCATCTACAATTTAAAATTTTTTTTAAAAAAAGGAGTAGGAAATGGAAGGGCCACCATTTGGGGTTGACTCATCTATCACTCCTCACCATCTATCCATCCATCCATCCATCCATCCATCTCTCTACCCACTTGTCCATCCTTCCCTTTATCCCTCCCTCTCTCCCTCCCTCCACGTATCCACCTACTCATCCACTCATCCACACACTCAGCTATTCAGTCATGCACTGTCACAATCAAGGGCATGAACTCCGCAGCAAGACTCTAGGAGTGAGGGTGGCTCTGCCACTATTTGGCTCTGTGAACTTAGTAAGGAACTCAACCTCTAGGAGCCTCAATTTCTTCATCTATCAAATGGCACTGATGACCACAGGACTGTTGAGGGAACTGAGAGAGTTAATTCATGGAATGTGCGTTGAAGAGTGGCTGGCATGTTGAAGCTGCACCATGTTGGGGGGCTAAACCTGGCTATTACCATTCACCCTTCAGTCATTTACAGAGTTCCAGTCACATGTCAAGCACTGTATTTGGAGCTCGGTGGTGAATGAGGCCCAGTCACAGGCCTCGGGAGCTGATGGTCTCTGGGAGGCACAGATCAATAAACAGGTAACCTCATAATCTCATTCTATGGAACAACAACATCAAAAAAAGACACTGCGTAACGTACACAGCCACTCTCTCACTCAAGCACACATGATGTCTCGTCCCTCAGCTCATTAAAGTACTCCATTCTTATGTTTAAAGAATACATGATGTTTCATGGCTCATCCAGCTGGAAATAATCCCAACTATGCACAGAGATTTGGAAACAAAAAAGTGCATGCGAAGTAATGCGTGTGCTGAACTGTTTTGAGTACTTGCCATGGTGGACTGGATGTCACACCCTGTGACCTCAGAGGATTCCTTCAGCATCAGAGTAAGGTAGGGGAGTAGCTCTGGCCCACAACCCTGAGCTCAGTGCCCCCTGCCACTCCCCACGGCACCCAGATCTTGGTCTGATATCATTTCCATCCAACAGGAGCCAGAGATCCTGGGAGAAATGACAGCAGGGCTGGGGAAGGACAGCTTCAAAATGAGCCAGGAACATCCTGTTATGCCAGAGAGTTAGGGGGAGCTTAAATACACCCACCCCCACAAGAAGATGTAGGCAGGCCACAAAGACACACATGTCAGGTTGTAGGGATTCCCAGTAACCAAATATGGAATGATTTGGTAATTAAACAGGGTAAAGAAAGATATGCTTTGGGGGGGGGACAGGAATTCATGAATTCACCTAGAAAAATGGATACATCGATGAATCCCTGAGAGAGAAGGGAGGGTCCTTGCTTAAAGCGGAATGCTGAGGCCCGCCTGGTCCATGCCCAGCAAGTGCTGCAGCAGCAACAATCAGAAGCTGGATCAGGCAGAGTCACCAAGGTAGGCTGCTCTAGGGATTAAGAAGCAGGATTATTTGCATAGTTTCCAAGGGCCTCCCCACAGACTGAAGAGAAAACAGTAATAATACGGTGGACAAATCAAATGACACCTCGCCTCGGTAATCAAAACAACCATCTCCAGTGCTGGGCACGAGGGCATCATGTGGCTGTGGCTGTGGCTGTGGCAGCCCGGGAAGAGCATCATCTAGGTGGTGTTCCAGCTAAGACATGCACAACTGGAAGCTAATCCCAAGGAAACATCAGACAAATCCGAAATGAAGGGCATTCTATTAAAAAAGAAAAGAAAGGAAAAGAAAAGGGACTATATTCAAAAATTTTCAATGTAATTAAAGACAAAAAAAGACTTGGCACATGTTCCAAATTAAAGGAGGCTGCTATATATAGGTTTGGATGCTGAATGTCTCCCAAAGGTCCATGTAGTATTAAAAGTCTTGGTCACCCGGGTGGCATTGTTAGGAGGTAAGGCCTATGAGAGGTCCTTAGGTTACTGGGAGTTTGACTTTAAAGAACCCAAGTTCTTTCCTCTTTTTCTTTGTTCCCTGACTCATAATGTAGGTGGTTTTGTTTTGCCACGTGCTATCTACCAATGCCATCCAGCACCCCCATCAGGGGCCCAAAGCAATGGGTCTGCCTGATCATGGACTGCAACCTCTAAAACTGTGAGCCACAATAAACCTTTAATTTTTATACATTAATTATCTCTGGTATTTTGTTATAATAATGGAAAACAGATTAATACAGAGGCTAAGGAACATGACAACAACAATCAGATGCAATATCTGATCTTGGCTTGCACCCTGTGCTGGAGGGAAAGTAGAGTCAATTGATGAAATTGAAATAAGGGAAGCAGATTAGATAGAAGTAATATATCAGATACCCAAAGCAAAAGCAATGAAAGAAAAATAGATTATATTGGACTTAATTAAAATGAAAAATCCTTTTGTGCATCAAAGGACATTATTAAGAAAGTGAAATGACAATCTACAGAATGGAAGAAAATATTTGCAAACCATTTTTCTGATGAGGTCTATTATCCAGAGTAAATAAAGAACTTCTGGAACTCAACAATGAGAAGATAAGTCATTGTAAAAATGAGTGAAGTATCTGGATAGGCATTTGTCTAAAGAAGATAAACACATGACCAAGAAGCATGTGCAAAGATGCTCAACATCTTAACCATCAGGGACACACAAACTGTAACCACAATGAGATACCACTTCATACCCACTACAGTGGCTATCATAAAAAAATGCTTTGGTGACCATGTGGAGAAACTGGAAATCTTATACAGGGCTTGTGAGAATGGAAAATGGCAGCCTCAGGAAAACATACGGAAAGTTCCTCAAAAAGTTAAACATAGATTTTACCATCTGACCCAGAAATTCTACTTAGGCATATGCCAAAAAAAGATGTGAAAACAGGGACTCGAACAAAGATGTGTACACATGTTCATGGCAGTCACAGTCACAGTAGTCAAAAGGCAGAAACAACCCAAATGCCCATCAGCTGAGGAGTGGATAAACAAAATGTGGCATATATACTAATGGACTACTATTCAGTCACAAAAGGGAATGGAGCACTGATATATGTCACAGCAGGGATGAGCCTTGAAAACATGCAAAGTGAAAAAAAAATCCAGACACGTACTGCATATTCTAGGATCATATTCATATAAATTGTTCAGAAATGATAAGTCCATAGAGACAGAATGTAGATCAGTGGTTGCCAGGGGCTAGAGGGAGAGAGAATAGAGAAACTGATTAATGGATATATAGTTTCCTTTTGAGGATGAGGGAAATATTTCAGAACTATATGGTGGTTAGACAACATTGTGAATGTTCTAAATGCCACTGAATTGTTCACTTTAAATGGTTAATTTTATGTTATGTGAATTTCCCTCTCCATAAAAATATCATATCAATGTTAATTTTATGGAATGTATAATTTGCACTATGGCTATATAGAGAATCTCCCTCTTAGGAAATACGCTCTGAAGTATTTCAGGGTATGGGCATATGTTGAATGCAAATTACTCTCAAATGGCTTAGGAAAAAAAATACTATGTACATGGATAGATACATGGAAGGCAGACAGATGATAGATGACAAGCTGATAGATGGAAAAACTTGAGATATAAATGTAGGAAATAATGTATGTACCTGATAAAGCAAATGGAGTAAAATCCCAACCACAGTTGAGTGTAGGTAAAATACATGGGTGTTCTCTGCAGAATTCTTGCAACTATTTTGTGAGCTTGAATTACCACCCAGTCAATAATCAAAACTTGGGGGTATCCTCAAAATAAGCCAGAGGAGGAAAACTTCACAGGCCATTATTCAGGCAGTGGATGAGGTGTGGGTACAGACAGTGAGTCAAGCAACAGCACTAGAATCACGGAAATTTCCCGTTTGATGCCCACACACTGGTCTGTGTGAGAGGACATCATCTTTTTTCTCAGGAAGTACATGCTAAATCGTTTAGGAATGAAGGGTAACGAGGTCTGCAATTTACTCCAAAGACATATACCATCACACATGTGCACACACAGTTTAAGCAAGTGAGGAAAATGTAAATAACTGATGCTTCTGGTTAAAGTATACAGGAGTTCTTTCTGAAGTTACACCAAGACAGAAAAAAGCCACGGAAAGGGAAAGATGGGGTTGGGGTAGAAGACAAGGCCTGAGAATAGGTTTGCATTTGTCTCACCTAACGTTGCCCCAGATGATGCCTAGAAAAATGGTAAACATGACTCCTAAGAGTCCCACATTTCTTTTTTTTTTAATTTATTTTTTATTAGTTCTAATCAGTTATACATGACAGCAGAAAGCTTTTTGATTCGTTGTACACAAATGGAGCACAACTTTTCATTTCTCTGGTTGTTCATAATGTAGAGTTGTATCACATGTGCAGTCACACATGTACCTAGGGTAATGACATTCATCTCATTCCACCATCTTTCCTACCCCCATTCCCCTTCCCCACCCTCCCCTTGGCCCAATCAAAGTTTCTCCATTGCCCTCCCATCCCCATTATGGATCAGCATCCACTTATCAGAGAGAACATTCGGCCTTTGGTTTTTGGGGTTTGGATTACTTTGCTTAGCATAATATTCTCCAACTCCATCCATTTCCCTGCAAATGCCATAATTTTATTCTCTTTTAATGCTGAGTAATATTCCATTGTGTATATATACCACCGTTTCTTTATCCATTCATCTATTGAAGGGTATCTAGGTTGGTTCCACAGTTTAGCTATTATGAAGCCCCATTTCTTCTTCATCTTTGGTTAGTTCCAGATGGGTTGTAGATGGGGTTTCTTTTTGTTCTTGAATATCTAATGCCTCTATATGTGACTAGAACAGAACCAAGGAGAGGGCTGGGAGGCAAACCTACAGTGTTTGCAACAGAATGCCCACGGCCTTGGGGTGCTCACAGTACCTCTGATGTGTTCCCACCAAACCTGGGAGGACACACTTGATCCTGGGCAGGACCCATGTTGCACAGATGTGGACAACAGGAAGTACTGCTGGTGGGCAGATATATTCATCTCACAGTGTTTGTGGGAGATTTGTTCCAGGATTTCCTGTGAATCCCAATTTTCTTGAAATCCGAGGATATTCACGTCCCTTACCCAAATCTACTCCCATAGATCATCTTAGATCATCTCTAGATTACTCACAATACCTAATACAATGTAAATGCTATGCAAATTGCTATTACACTATATTGTTTAGGGGAAAATGTCAAGGAGGAAAGTCTAAACATGTTTGGTGCATTCGCAATTTCCCCCCAAAATATTTTCTATGCATAGCAGGTTGAATCTGCAGATACTGAGGGCCAAATGCGCTGTCTAACCCAGGTTCCTAAGAGCTCCAGCCAACGGCTTCCTTAGAGACCACACAAAGCCTGTCTCTTCTGCATCTCTGGATTCACCTGCCTTGGAGACAGGAGAACCATATTGACAGAGGGCATAGAGAGGCACGTATTATTGTGGGAGTCTGTACTTCAGAGTCAGAAAAATTACTTATTTGGGGACATCAGTGATCCTCTTGAAATCTAGAAAGAATCCTAGGTTTCTGCAGATCAGCCTGGTTTCCAGCCTTCTCACATTGTCCAGGGGATGCCCGAGAGGGCATGCTTGCTGAGATGCTGGAATATGAATCTCTTTGCCTGCGTGTGCTAGGCCCTAGGAGCTCTTACAAGATGGGGGCCTCTCTCTGCTATTTCTTCGCTTAGCCCCCCCTTCATCCTTAAAGTCCCTGCTGGGTACCACCCACCCAGTGGACGTTCAATAATGCTAAGTGACTAAAGCACAGAAGGCAAATGAGTTACATAATGAGAACAATCTTTGGGAAAGATTTTTCTGACAGCAGGATAAAGGATGGGCTGGAGAAAAATCTACAACAAGTCCATCCATCATCACGCGTTCATTGAGCGTCACATGTGTGAGCCACTGCACAGAGCTGGGAGGATGGAAAGCCAGCTAAGGTGCCCGGACTCCCGCCCAGAACCTAATGCAGCTTGAGGAGACACCACGTGGGGCGTTACACAATAATACAAGGCAGGAAGCGCCCGCACACGCACAGCATCAGGATGGCGCAGCAGGGTGTAGTTAATTGCCAGGTGAGTGATGGACTACAAGGAGGGCGGTGTGATCTGTGATTCAGCAGAGCTGTAGGGCTCTGGTGCTCAGTGGGGCTCTGGGGGCGAGGATGAGTGTGGGCAACCTGCGCTGCAGTGCTGCAAAAGGACTCAGGAAGGGAAAGGGAATGGATGGAGTAGGTCCAGCCTCAGGTGGGGAGGGGAGTCCTGCTGAGGCTTCTGAGGGTGGAGCAGGGGTTCAAGCAGCAGATGCTGAGTTCCCATTTGGAAACACAGGGTGGGAAGCCAAGGAGAGGGTAAAAGATGCTCTCTGGGAAGTGAAGGTACCAAACTAAGCAATGTTTTTCACAAGAGTAGAGAAACCTGAATAGGTGTGGGAAGAGAGGAAGTCAGTGGTGAGAAATAAAAGAGCAGGCAGATGAGGAAATAAAACTCCAACAGTGGAGACCAGAGAAGAGCACAGAAAGAGAAGTCAGTCCTCACAGGGAGGGAGCAGGTGGATATCTGGACCAGGTAAAAGGGAGGATGATGGACTTCACATGCTATGGTCTTATCATTTGATTCCAGGCTGCCCTCTACTTTTTCAAAAAGAGAAGATGACCTGTAGTCAGCTGATGTGAGTATTTTCTGCAAATCTGGACCAACTGAGGAAGGGAAGGGAAAGGTGATAAGCTATAGAGGGGAGGCATCAGATGGGCGTTTTATGGCCAGTCCTTCCTCAGGAAAAAAAAAAAATCACCTCTGCACACTTAAATCTAGGTTTGAAATCCCAACTGGACACCTGTTGGTTCTGCCCAGTAGGTCCAGCCATTTCAGGCAACTTGTGCCTCACTTCTCTTTGCCCACAGGGTTATGGAGGGAGCCACCGTATGAATACAGCATGGCCCCACCCCCAGAGAAAGCTGGCTCCAAATGGACCAATCAGAATCTTTCCCGGAGATTTTAGAATCTGAATTGAGAAGTGAAGTCTGTTTTTTTTTTTTTTTTTCCATCAAAAAATGATGACTGGGGCTGGGGCTGGGGCTCAGTAGTAGGGCGCTAGCCTCGCGTGTGTGAGACCCCAAGTTCTATCCTCAGCACCACATAAAAAAATAAACAAGTGAAATAAAGGTGTTGTGTCCAACTACAACTAAAAAATAAATATATAGAAAAATGATGACTGGGGGCTGGGGTGAAGCCTAGTGGTACAGAGCTTGCCACTTGCCTAGCACGCACTAAGTCTTGGGCTCCATCCCAGTATGATAAACAATAAAAGAAAACTGATGACTGGTAAACTCAGGAGTTGTTAATGGAGTTGGATGGAGCCAGGGACAGTAAAGGGCAGTTGATTTCAAGAACAAAAAAAAAAAAAAAAAAATGAGAGAGAGAGAGAGGGAGAAAGAAAAAGAGAGAACAATAACAAAGAAACACAGGTAGAGCCAGTCAGAGAATCTTCCAGGCTTCTTGGTTGTCTTCTCTATCTACACCCACTACCAACATGATTTCATTCCATTCTGAGACATAAATGCTTCTTCTATGTTTATGACTCACTAATTAATATCTCCAGGATGGACCATGGCATCTACCTGCCTGTTCCGCATTTCTCCTTAGTTTCTAGTAGGCATGACAAGCTGAATACATCCCCAAACAAACTCCTGATATTCCTCCCCTACCAAGCTTTCCTGGTCATTGCCATCTCTGAAAATGACATTTGCATCCTCCCTGTTTCTCAAAGTCAAAACCTTGGAGCTTGTCCTTTGCCCCTCTCCACATCCAATCCAGAATCTGACCTTCTCTACCTTCCAGCTCTTTCCACCACTGTCACCTCTGTCCTAGATTAGGGCATCCCTGGTCTCACTATTTCTTCCCAAATCATCATGACACATGACTCCTTGACTCAGAACCTCCTTTGGCTCCTGACTGCTTCCAGAATGAGAGAAAAGGGCTTGCCTGGCCCCTGGGCCCCTGTGTGGTCTCCCCCCGTTCCCATTCTGATCTTTACACCATCCTGCCCTCCCCTCATTCCATATGCTTTACTCACATGGGTCTTCTTCCCCCTTCCCAGGCTTTGTTCAAAAATCACGTCCTCAGGGAGGCCTTCCCTGACTTATCCAAATGCACCCTTTTCCATTATCCCCTGATCTTTCTCCTTGCTCTCTCTGTCTCCATAGTACTTATTATCATGTAATATACAATATGTTTCATTTATTTATTATCTGTCCCTAGGGTCTAAAACACTGCCTGGCACATAGCTAGATCCCTAAATAAAGGAATGCATATACACATAAAAGAACAAATTCCTTGCAACATTCCAATTCCCCTATTTTGGTATATGGAAAACAGATTTGGATTGTATCCAATCAAGATATGTTCTAACACATATGGAAATTACTGGGAAAATAAGGTGAACAACATGTATGTGGAAGCAGAAGACAAAGGAGATCCAGATGTAGAGTTCAGAAGGAAGTTCTCAGTCCTTCTAGTTCTAGAAGAGAATAAGGATGGTGGAAATGCAGATTAAGATAAATTAAGAAAATAAAGGGGCTGAACCAGCTTCTTTTTATAACTGAATGTGAGGGACTAAATTTCTTCTTTGAGACAGAATAACTACTAGTACTGTTTCTAGAACTCGGTTTTTGCAATGCCTCCAAGAACGTGGAAGGAACTAGATGCTGGTCAAGAGCCTTACTATAAAATTGGCACCCATCAGGACTGGGTGTACAAAGTCACCTTAAACTAGTTCTCAAGCCTACAAGACTTGGCAGCAACTCAGTGGAAGATATGAACCACCAAAGAAGTACAGTGTGGGTTGGACACAGGCAGGCAGATATCGGAAGGCAAGGACAAACACTAGCTGTCCCCAGCTGACTGTGTTTGAGCTTGGTTACCTTGACATCCACTTCTCTACCTCTGATGAATATGGTCCTGCTCTTGGCCAAACTGACCTCTCATCAGTTCTCCAGCCGATTCCCACCCCTCCATCTGGAAACAGGCTCTTTCCTTGGCTTCCATGACCACCACCTCCCTTGTTGTCCCCCTCTGACACCTCCTTTGATGTCCTCTCCATCACCTCTACAGATGCCCCTTTCTGCATCCAGCAGCTAAGTGGGAGGCCCTCGAGGATTAGGCCTAGGCCACCTCCTCTTCTCAGATTCTCTCCCATCCACGCTGGGGCTTCCATTTCTACATATTCACAGGTGACTCACAGGTTTCCGTCTCCAACCTGCACTTCTCTCCAAAGCTCCAGCTTCCTAATGGACACCTCCTCTCAGACAACTCAAAAACCACTCACGCTCCATGTGACCTAAGCAAACTCTCCAAACCTGGTCCTCCTTCATGGTTCTTTGTCTCAGAGAGAGCATCACTCTCTGGCCTGTTGTGCTGGCCAGAGACCTGGGGGCTATACCAACACCTCTGCTTCCAGAGCACCAACCCTTCCCCATGTCCCAGTGCTGTTGATCCATCCCAGCTTCTCCCAAACCCCTTCCTTCTCTCTCCCTCCATCTTCAGCTCGGGTCCCCATCCTGTCTTCTCTGGACTATGGCAGAAGCCTCCTCGCTGAGTTTCCCTGCATCCGCGCATCCTCCTCCATCTGTTCGTCACACAGCAGCCAGAGATAACGGTGACCTTGTTGAGTCACCCCTTGCTGAGCCCCTCCATTTCACCTCCCACTGTTTTTAGAGTATAGATCTGTGCTGTTCATTGCAGCTGCTACTAGCCACTGAATGAATTCATTAAAACAAAATAAAACAAAATAAAACAAAAAGTTCAGTGCCTTTAGTCATATTGGCACCTCAAGTGCTCACCAGTGTTAGCTAGTGGCTAATATATGGGACAGCGCAGTATAAAACATTTCTGTCACCACAGAAGGTTTTGCTGGATCTAGGCAGAGCTCCCTGTGGTGTGCTTCATGCCTACATGGGCCTGGCTCTCGCTCACCCCTCCAGCCTCATGGTGTGTCATCCTTCTGGAAGGACCAGTCCCCTGATCCTTCTCTACTGGCTGAGAAGTTCCTCATCATGGCCCTTTTGCATGAGCTGTTCCTCCACCTTGGCGTAACCTCTCTTTTATTAGAAGAATTAACTCCTATTCATTCTCAGACCTCAGCTCAGGGAAGGATGGGTGGGTGCGTGAAGGAAGAGGGTAGTATATCTAGCTATTGTCAAGGATTGTAACTTTATGGAAAACCTTTGCCTATTATGAGAAGGAGTCATTTAGTTTCTGTCTCATTCCCCTACTTCATTTCAGGGCCACCGTCTTCTGATGCCCACATAGTTTTTTGAACCAGAAGAGAATGGATGACAACAGTTCTAGGTTTCTGTTTGAAATGATGTTACTTCCCTGGAAAGTCAACACAGTATGTCTTACTCATCTCATTTTCTTCTCTGTAGAGGCTGAGGCTTCAAGGATTGTTGGGATTATTTTCCATGATAAATAATAAGACTATTATTGTGCTGTTCATGGTAAATGAAAGAAATGAGCCTTCCTGTACCCACTCTGCCCCAGAGATGGCCTGGTTGGTGTGAATCTACCTCTATGGGCCAAGGACCTCAGGCTCTGCCCAGAGGAAGTCCCTGAACCCCCCAAGAAGAGGGGCAGAAGCTCTGCACCATCTGCCAGCAGAAACATTTCCATGTTTAAGATGCAATCCATTACCCACCCATCACACATCGGGGAACACAGAATAGTGTGCAGTTGTCTCTAGAAGCCAAACATGAGGCATGGCTATGAGGTAAGATCTTTTCAACTCACAAAGTAGAGCTGTCAGTTTCTGGTTACTTTAGCAAACTAGACTTTAGCTGTAACTTAGTCATTTAAACAACTAGAATAACACCATACACCAATGCCGCAGGGTGACCTGAATCCAGGGAAATTTTTGGTAAATCAGTACTTGGATAAATGCATCAAAAGTCAGTCTCTCTGATGTAGCCACTGCGGGAACCGGTACAGAGGCTCCTCCACAATTTAAACATAGTTACTACGTGATCCAGCAATGCCATTTTTGAGTATGAAGCCCAAAGGATGGAGAGCAGGAACACCAATAGATAACTACATTTATGTTCATGGAAGCTTTATTCCCAATAGCCCAAGTTGGGAACAACTTTGGTTTTGAATGAAAAAACAAAATGTGGCATATACTGGAATATTAGCTGGGTATTAAAAAAAAAAAAACTTCTGATTCATGCTACAACATGGATGAACCTTAAGGATATCAGGCTAATGAAGTGAGCCCATCACAAAAGGACAGATACCATATAATGCTACTTATGTGAGGTCCCTAGAGTAGTCAAATGCATAGAGACAGGGGCTGGGGTTGGGGGAATGGGAGTTAGTGTTCAATGGGTATAGAGTTTCCATTTGGAAGATAAAATGTTCTGGAGATGATGGTGGCGATGGCCGCACATACTGTGAATGTACTTGCTGCCATTGAACTGTACCCCTAAAAATGGCTGAGATGGTAAATCTTACAGCTACATGTATTTTACCAAAATAAAAAAAAAGTGTTGTTTTTTTTTAATAGGGAACTTATTCTTTTAAAATTTTAAGGGAAGTTCTTTAATAGGGGGTTCTAAAGCCAGCACCCAGAGCCACAGGCTGGCATGAGTCCTACATGGGTTTGTACCAGACTGACCAGTCAGGCCACCACTGACTTCCCTTTAATGTGAGTCCCCCAGAGCACTTCAGTGCAAGCCATGTGGTGGCTTTAATTGCATAGCTGCTGCCTATGACCACCCTGGGAACACTCTGTTCAAGACCTTTTTAAGAAGTGCCCAATCTTCGTTAGCTATGGGTGAGCTTGCTTTCCAAAGAGCCCAAAGGCATCCTTAGCCACTTGTGATAGAGATAGGACTGGAGAGGGGAAGGAAGTGCCTGAGCTGAGTGACCACTCGGGGTTCAGACACAAGGCCAAGCTGGGATGCAACATAGCTACCTCCCCTGTCCACCCTGTGGCTTCTGCAACTCACCCTTGAGGTGGCTCCCAATGCAGTTTCTAGAGTACTCTGCCAAAGACAGACTCCCTGGATGTAAATAAGTACTCAGGTTATAGCCCAGTGGTACAGCACTTAGCAAGCATGCATGAGGCCCTGGGACAGATCCCCAAAACTGCAAATAAATAAATAAGTACACTTTGTCCATTCACCAAAAACATACACTCATCTTGTAACCCAGTGCCTTGCTAGGACCTGACATACAAAAAGTGTTGATAAACATTTGCTCAATTAGTGACTGACTAGCTCAAGGAAGAGACAGTTTCCTGTAGCTCTGAATCACTCTGGAATTGTTTCACAAATGGTATTTCATCACCTCTTCTGCAATGAGAACAAACATCATAGGAGAAGGCAGGGGAAGGAAAGACAGGTATGGGCCAGGAGAAGGCTGCCTGGAGTTCTAAAAGAAGTCCTAAAAGAAGGTTCCCAGGTGGCAACCTGCCAGGAAAAGAACTGGAAGCAGAAATTCCAGCAAGAACCTGTGAGAAGAGAATCCGTACTCAGCTCACTCCAGCATGGAATTATCTTGTGCCATCTGGGGTGGAAGGAATGTAGTGAAATGAACGCTGGGAGTCGGGCGGAGTGTGTAGGTAGGCTGTCCCCATAGAGGAGTGATCCTCAATATATTAGAATCCCCTGGTAAGCCAGTAAAACAGTGCAGACCCTGGGATTCCCTGGAGATTCATAAGGCCCAGGGCCAGGGGATCTGAATTTTTACAACTCCTGAGAGAGTGACAAAGCTGTCACAAACACACTTAGAGAAATGCTGCCACAGTGACTGACAACATGGCCCCTGTCCTAGCAGCTGTCACCAGAGGCCCTCTCAGGTCATACCTGATATAAAAATGCCAGAGAGCACAAGATTCTAGTTTTTCTATGATCTAGAGCTTGCAAATAAAACCACAAATGTCTGACAGGTCACAGCTTGCGTGGAGATCCAAACATAAAATAACCTAGGTCAAATGGAAAGGCCGAGTTAATTGCCCTCTCGCTCAGCTTCAGTTGTACCAGTGGCTGCTGCTCTTGCCTCTGCTCTCCCTTCTCCACCCCCTCCCTGTTCCTCTGCCTCTCACTGGGATTTGAAGACAGTCTGGCTTCCAAGGTATCCCACTTCCTAACCTGCCCTTCTTCTCCAGCACCTAAGCGTGGCCTACCACACGCTGAGACTCTGGCCTCATTGGGGCCTAGAAGACATACACATTCTCCGGCCCACCCCAGACCTGCCCAACTAGAATCCCCTGATTAAAAACAAACAAACTCTACTTTGTAAAGCCTCTGGGTATTCCAGAGAAACCCACCCTGGTTGCTACCACTGTATTCTAGTCCCCTAGACCCTTGCTACTTAAAGCGCTGTTTAGGGACCAGGAGTGACAACTTCTCCTGGGAATTACAAGAAATGCAAGTTCTGAGTCCCCTCCAAATCCGCAGGGTAATGAGCTCCATGTGCACACTAAGTGCAAATGAAGGAACCCCAAGTTGCCTCATTTGTTGGGAGTCACCTGCCTTACACAGCCTCCTCCGTCCCACCTTATCTGTTTATCTGGGTTAGAAACAATTCTTTCCCTCCTATTAAACAATGCTTTGCCTTCAGGAGTAACAAGAGAAAACCTTCCTCAAGAGCAACTGTGGAAGCCTGATTCCAAAAAGTCTACTCAACCTCTTCATCGATGCTTGTTTATAAGTTGGTAGACTTCAGCTTTTTAAAATCCAGTGCCAGGAGCAGACAGAACAATTGTCCTCTTGGAAAACAAACGTCAGGGAGGGGAAAGACAGACCTCTGAGTCTTCATGGAATAAGTTCTTAGGGCCCTTGGGAAAGGTCTATGCTGGAAAAATTTGAATAAGTCTCCTGACTTATCGGTGGGACAGCTAGCGGGTGGGGTTTGAAAGCAGGAAGAAAAATCTGGAGAGGAAATAAACATCTGTGAATGAAAGAGACGAAGGACACAAGTGAGAGAAGCTGAGGAATGATCCAAGAGCATCTCTCTGTGGGTCTGGTCCAACTTCTATCATTTGTCTTCTGTGGCACCCTAAAACAGGATGGGGTCAAGGAGAAGCGGCATGAATCCCAGAGCCGACTGGTCCAGTCCTGGACCTCCCAGGGCACCCTGGCCATGTTCTCCTTCCTTCCTCTCCACATTGGAACTGGCTGAGGCAGTGTCCTTAACTGGCAGCTCCCAATACTAGAAGGACAGTGTCTAATACCTTAGCGTGGTATTCAGGGCTTCCTAACACCTGTCCTGCCCACCTCAGATCCCCCCCACACTCTCAGTCAAATACAGCAAGTACTCATGAGCACCTACTGTGTTCCAGGAGCTTCTATGTACTAAAGGCACTTGGGATAAAGAGGGAGAGAGACAAGAGCCCCATCCTCAGCTCAAAATCCAGTAGAGAGAGAGACTGCCCAAGGGTCACCTCCCTGACATCTTCCTGGAACACAGCTGCCCTGGGTGCCAGCACCACTAGATACAACCATCTCCTGTAGAAGACTCTGGATTCTTTCAGGGCAGGACTGGATCCCCCACTCTTTGTTTACTACCCTGATGGTGGAAGGATATCACTGTGTGAAGGAACATCTTGCAGTCACCAACTGTGTTTTACAATGATAACAACTTGCCCCCAAGCCAGGCAAGATGGCAGTCAGTTCAGAGGTGATCGTGTGGACGGTTCCCATCTACGCTAGATGGTCAGGAATACCAGGATGCCCATTTCACGGAGGTGGAAGCTGAAGTTCAGGGAGGAGCAAGGTCGCAGAGCAGGGGAGTGGTTCCCTGGGGATCAGAACTCAGCACTGCTTAGCTCTGGGGCCAGTGACGTGCTTCCTTCACCCTTTGCCCCTGACACCTCCCTCCCTGGTGTGTTTCCCAAGGGGAGATCACATCTGCCTCTGCTTGGAGGCCATCCGAGGCCCCACCCCACTGCGGTGGCAAGCAGTTGTGTGGGCTCAATTTGTCCTTAACAACAGAGCAGCTTCTGGGTCCCCAAGGAGACCAATCCCTATATATCCCCTTCCCCAAAGCAAAGCCCCTCTCCCGGGCCCCAAGTTCGGGGGAGTCGAGCTACTTACAGAGGTTTGCAGCTCCTTTTCAGAAAGATTTGCCTCCTCCGGCAATAACCAAGTGTCACCCAAGGGCACCTCTGCAAGGCTCCGTGGTCATGGGACTCGGCTCCCCTCCACCCAGCGTGGCCCCACCAGCTTTGCTGGGACTTAGGGACTAATCCTATTCACCAAACATTTGTGAGCCTCGGGCCTGGGTCTGTGGGGCATATTTTTCATTTGCTTGTTCTCAGAGTCAGAGAGATGATAACAGATCGCTGGAGACACATGAGCAAAGGCATCTGATCTGCCTGGTGCCTTGGAAGGAAAAGGGGACAGCCACCCACCTTTGCCTAGTTGGGGTAAGAAGAAAAACTTGATCTTCTTTTCTACAAATTCCAGTCTCCCCCAGCTCAGGAAGAGCCACAAACAACCAGCCATATGCCTAAACCAGGACCTAGGAGACAGCTGGGCACCAACCCCCCATCCCTTACCCTCGAGCATCACCAACATCCAAGCTCAAGTTGCTCTGAAATCCAGTCTCTCCTCCTCATCTGAGCCACTAGCGCTGCCCTTCTGGACAATTGTGGTGGCCCCCTCCGGGGCCTCCTGTCCACCCCAACTGTTTACCATCTGATCTTTTGATAATGCAAACTGAACTTCATCCTCATGCCTGCTCCCCGGTTCCCCCTCCTTTGAGCTCCTATGTAGCTTCCCTTTGCAGTGGAGATGAAGGATAAAATCCACACACATCTGGTTCCCACAGACATTTGCCCCAACTCATTTGTGAAGCTCTGGCCAAGCCACAGGCTCTTTCCACAGGCCAAGCTCTCTCTCTTCATTTTCCTTGGACCAACTCCTCGGGCCTCCACTTGATGCCACCCAATAGAGACGACATTCCTGACTACAGTGTCCTGGCTGCGCTTCTATTCTCATTGTCAGAGAAATATGGAGGAGGGATTGAACTCAGGGCCAGTTAATAACTGAGACACATCCCCAGCCCTTTTTTACTTTTATTTTTATTTTGAGACAGGGTCTCAAGTTGCTTAGGGGCTTGCTAAGTTGCTGAAGCTGGCTTTGAATTGGGAACAATAGGAAGGACTTCTAAGAGCTGCTTGAAGGACCCCCACTAACCATTTCATACAGAAAGAAAGCAAAAGTCAAAGAAATGTAAGGACTTCCGTTTTGTTTTATAAAGTCAGCAGCAAAGGAGGGAGATGCTCCTGTTCAGCTTCTTAGGGCTCCCCCGCTTCACACTACACCCCTGATGCTCCACCTGGGTCCTTGGGCACTGGGTCCCCAAGGACATTTACAAGCATCCTTTAGTATCTGCAGAAAACCGGTTCTAGGACTCCCTGCCGTTTTGAGGAAGCCCAAGTCCCTTATACAAAATGGCATAGTATTTGTGTTGAAGCACACACATATTCCTGTGTACTTTAAATCATCTCTATTAATATATTAATGCCATGTGCGTAGTTATATTGTTTAGGGAAGAATGACAATTTTAAAAGTCTGAACATGTTCAGTATAGATGTAATCTTTTTAAAAAATCTTCTCTATGGGTTGAATCTGTGGATGCGGAACCTGAGGGCTGACTGTTATCATAAGTAGTGTAGGGTTTCGGGGTCACACATTCCCTCTCCCTCTGTACCCCGCCACAGCTGCTTCCAAAAGCAGATACTTGATGATGGCCACGAGGCAACCAAGTGGGAGAGGGCAGTGACTCCAGTCGGGGGTAAAAACATTATCACCCTGGCCTTGTGCCAACGCTGGACATGGGCCCTGCTCCTCTGCCCCAAGAGTGCCTTCCGCCCACAAGCCAGGTGCTCTGTGCACAACCCACTACTCAGAGCGTCATGATCCTCCCCATTCTCCTCCCTGAAGCTCAGGCCCTTCCTATGCTAGGAGGCCACCCCAGAGGCCAGGGGTGCCCGACTGTCCCTGTGGCCTCTAGTTCACCAGGAATTTCCATTTGTACTTCTGTCCTCCCCAGTTAAAGAAATCTGGAGCAGATTTGATCTTCTCTGCTGTCAACTCAGCACCCAGCAAGATGCCTTGGTGGAAGCTCAGAAAACAGAAGAATAAGTGAGGGAACAAGTTTCCTGGCAAGTCCCCGCCATCTTTCTCCTGCTCCCCTCCTGGCTCAGGAGGCCACTGCCTATGCTTCATGTCATTCCTGGAGAGCCCACAGGTGGCTGTCAGGCACCAGCCCCCAGTCTGGGGTCAGGGGAGGGACGGCTGGCCAGGAGCCACGTCTCTTCCCTTCAAGAATGCCCCGTTCTGCCCACACTACTCTCCAAATTTTGAGATCCTACCACCTGATGTGTTCCAGGCTTCCCACAGTGGGGTTGCCAGGCAACAGGAACTCTCGCTTCCACCCTGTAGCCTCTTGTAAGGGTCCAGGCAGTGCCTCCATCCTTCCTGGGGCTCAGAGTCCTGGAGACACAGAAGGCCCCGCTTAACTTCCTGCCAGCGGTGTGTCCTTGAACTGAGCCACCCCCCTTGGGGTCCTCAGTTTCTCCACCTGGAACATGAAAGGACTAGGCAGGACCATCATGGAGGCGGTCCCTACCAACAGCTTTTCTTTGGTGAATGCTTTTCAGTGGTCCTCACAATGGCCAGAGGAATTAGGTATTTTCCTCATTTTACAGATGAGGAAACTGAGGCAGGGAGAGCAAGTCACTACCTCAAGGTCACCAGTTGGTCAAAAGTGGCAGGGGATTTCTGCCTGGAAAACTAGTATTCACAGGTACCACAGCAGGATACCCGGGGGGCGCTTCTGAGACATCTCTGGCATATGGTTGGGTAGATGAGTCCCTGAGGCCACACTTTCTTAGTATAAATTCTCTAGAGACAAGGCAGCAGGGAAGGGTGGCTTTAGAGCCTGGCCCTTCTGGGCTTCCTGTACTGAGCATGCAGCTTGGCCTGCCTTCCACCTCTGAAGTCCCAGCAGGGTGCCACCCTGTCGGGATGCACCACCCACTCCATACCGACTGCAGCCACTCACACCAACCATCTCTGAGCCTCAGAAAGAGCTCCTGAGCGCAGTAGAGTAGGTGAAGGGAACCCCATTCCTCAGATGGGAGAATGAGGTCCACAGAGAGAGAGAGGACCCCTGCCCAATTGACATGACCCCCATTCAAAACCAAATCCTTGGGATAGGCCTGGGGCTCAGTGGTAGAGCACTGGCCTAGCACATGTGAGGCACTGGGTTCGATCCTCAGCACCACATAAAGAATAAATAAAGGTATTGTGTCCATTTACAACTAAAAAAAATATTAAAAAAAACAAAACCCACTAAATCCTTTAGTGGTGGTTCCAGTGTGCTCTGACCAGGAGCAACATTCAGGATGACCAAGATGGAGAGAGCCAGGCAGGTGGGACGGTGGCCAGGGAAACTCTGAACTCAGCACTCTCTCCTGTCTTCAAGGTAAGTTCCAAGCTCCCTTCCTCGCCATGAAAAATAAACAACCAGACAACCTAATTAGAGGGAGAAGAACTCAGGGATCTATTTTCAAAAATCAAGGACTGCTGTTCCATCTTTAAAAAGAAATAGCTGAATTAGGTGAGCAGGGGTGGGGGAACTCACTATCCTGGCCTCCTTGTGCTATGTGACCTTGGGCATGTGGGCTGCAGTATTGGGGTGTGGATTCCCAGCCTACAGAAATGGGAGAGTGACACGGGGGACTCACAGCAGCTCACTGGTATCCTACAGTTTAGGGTCAACTCCATGCTTCTGTGTACTCGAACTGTAGGTCTCATCAGAATCACCATTGGGGGGAAGTTCAGAGAGGTTAAGTGGCTTGGACGTGATCACACAGCTTGAGAATTACAGAGCAGGGATTGGAATCCAGATTGATCTAACTCCTGAATCGCACCCTAATTGCCACATGCTTCCAAAGTGATATTCTAAGACTCTTACTAATAAGGATAATAATGATAGTGTTGAGCAATTTAATCACATGCTATGTGCCCCTGGTCTCCAGGCCTGCCCCTGCTTTAGGGCCTTTGTGCTAGTTGCTCCCATTTCTGGAAGGCTTCTTCCCAAATATCCTCCTGGCTCTTTCTCTCATCTTCTTCAACTCTTTGCTCAGCCATCACTTTTCCTGATCCCTCATTTAAACCCCCTGTGCTGCCGCTTCTGCACTCCAAACTCCTTGTCCTTTTTTTTGGGGGGGGAGGCACCCCTCACTGTCGATACATCCTGGATTTTGTTTGCTGACTGTCTTCATGAGACATGCTCAGGGCAGGGGTCCTCCTCTTCTTGCTTCCTGCTGTGTCCCCAGTTCCTAGGACAGAGCTCAGCACCCCAAAGGCAGCAAACAGTAGGTGCTCAGTGGGTCATGGCAAGTCGTGACTGCTCATGACAACTCAGGAGGAGAGACCCTGTCCTGAGTCACGGGGACAAGTGATGTAAACCTCTGTAAATGGTGAAGCGCTGCACTCAATCCAGCCTGGGGAAGCAAATATCCAATTACTCAGGCGCTGAGGACACAATGGGGGCTGGGGGACATCCTTCTCAGAATCGGGGGCAGAAGAACCCCTGGGAAGCCACCGTCCTTGAAAGATCAGAATTTGGAGCAATTCATCAAATGCTTTTCTCTTCTTGGCCAAAAGCGGACTCAATTTGCTACCCTAGGTGCCACACTGATGGCATCCTGGACTAAGGATCACATCTTTGGGGCGCAGTAAGGAGAGACAGCAGGACCCTCCTGAGTCAGCCGGGGCTAGGGTACAGTCTGGGTACCGGCTTCTTCCAGCCCCCCCAGTGCAGTCTCCTGGGAGCCCCTCCCTAGCCCAGCCACACACTGTTCCTATTCCACAGCTCTTGAGGACACTGCCCTACCCTTTCCCAGCTTCTCTCCAGGCCCAGTTCCTTGATCCCTGTGTCCTGGGTCCCCTCTCCATCGCCCGCACCTGCTTCAGCCCTAGCTGTGGCTTCTAACTGCAAACACAGGACCTGGGGTCCTCCCCCAGACTCCAGATCAGACATCTGAGTGGGTCTGGGTGTCTGTATTTTTGACAAGTTCCCAGGAAATTTTTATGTGGGTGATCCATAGACTCCCTAGAATGTGGGGTCCCTTGGAGGCTTGTGCCCCAAGATCCTGGTCTTGGTTTGAGCTGATCTCTGTGCTCTGGAGTTGGTCTGTAAACCTCCTAAGAGACAGGAACACACGCCAACACTATTATTCTCTCACTCTGACCTTCAACTCTCAGTAGGTGCTCAATAAATTCCTGTGGGTCGACTGAGGTCAGCCCAGCTGGGAGAGATGACAAATTCACAAGGTAGAAGACTTGAGAGCCAAAATTATCCCAACAGGCAGAAACGCTGGGCCAGCCAGAGAGAAAATGATGTTCAAGGATAGATGAAAGTCAAGCATCTGTACTCAGAAAATTAAGCACAAATCAGTGGGGAATCTGCTTGGTGGTGGTTTATGTGAGAAAGACTTGAGAATTTGAGAGGCATATTTGACAGGGTTACTATGAGTTAACAGTGTGATATGGTTACTTAAAAAAAAAGTCAAGTTGAAATTAGGTTGTGTTTAAAGAAGTAAAGAGTATCTAATCAAGAATGGTGGGCTGGGGATGTGGCTCAAGCGGTAACGCGCTCGCCTGGCATGCGCGAGGCGCTGGGTTCGATCCTCAGCACCACATACAAATAAGATAAAGATGTTGTGTCCACTGAAAACTTAAAAAAAAATTTCTCTCTCTCTCTCTCTTAAAATTCTCTTAGAATGGTGACTATACCCCTTTGTTAGAATAGGCAAACCTCAGCTGGCATATATGTGACTCTCTGTAAGATGACATTGGAAGACAGCTATCACTCTGAAAATAATGACAGATGGCAATTGAGGTTTTCAGGTGGGAAGTATGGCATCTAAGTATCATTTTATTCAGCAAATAAAGTTTAAAAACCCGGGCTGTTTGTCCTGGAGAAAGCAAATCTTGATATTAGGTTTTTTAATATCTAAAAGACTCTGTATGGAAGAGGGCCTGGGCTTTGTGAACTACTTAAAGAGAGTAGGGTTCAGATCAGTGGGTAGAAGCTGCAGCAAGAAGAAATGAAATCTAATCCTGGAAAAGAATATGCAAACAATTAGTGGTTTTCCAAGAAGGCAGTTGGTGCCATATGAGGTGGTGACTTCCTTGTCACTACAGGTATCCAAGCAGAATTGGTGGCCATCAAGGCCACAGGGACGCTGTGACAGGGCTTTCTGCATTGAGTGGGAGGACACCGATCAAAAGACTTCTAACATCCTTCAACTTTTGAGTCCTCAGACACTTTCAGGTTCAGGCGAGGTCACCTCTCATGTGAACAGAATTCTCTCTGAGCATCAGGTGAGATTGGCAGGCTTGTCTAGAGACACCCTAGGAATTCGGGAACCCCTGTCCTCCCTTCTCCTGGGGATTCCCGGAGCAGTGTAGAAAGCCCAGTCGGAAGGCAAAGAGAGAAAGGCAGAAAACCAGCGATCTCAAGAATGGGCTCCAGTTCAGCTCCTGACTCGCTGTGGCCTGGGTCCTGGTCTGCGCCTCAGTTTCCAAACAGTGCAGTGGGTTCATGGCTTCTCCAACTTCCCTGGGCACAGGGATCACTTGGGGATCTCGTTGAAGTGAAGTTTCTGGCTCAGTTCAGTTTAAGCCCTGAAATCCCTCATTGCAAGAAGTCCCTATGTCCTGGGCAAGCTGGGAGTCCCTAGTCACCCTAGGGAGGGGCCGAGGTTCTGCATGTGAGGGAAGTGGTGCTGGCGGCAGGCTCCCACTGAGAGCAAGGATCTGGAGTCTCCTTCTCTTCTCATTTGGACAGTCCAGTCTGTGGTTCTAGAATCCTTTCCTCTGCCACACAGGAAAGGCAGGGCTCGGGGTGGGTGCCAAGGTGACTTGCAATTGCTTCTTCTTCAGATTAGGAGACTGGTGGGAAGCTCAGTGGCCCCCTGGTACAGGGTGAGGTTGATGATCACTCTGCATGCTTAGCAAATGAGAAACCCGAGGACTCTGGTGGCCTGGAAGGAGCCCCAGATCCCTAAAGTCACCACGATTTGACATTTTCACAAATTCCAACCTATGGAGGAGGCAAAGGGACCCTGGTGGTTTGCCTCATGGGCAGAAGGTCCTGACTTATATTGTAATATTCATGCAAATGTCTACATTTACCTGCTAGAGAGCCTCAGAGAAAAAGCAATGTCATTTCACGCAACACAACAGCTGAACGAATATCCGATAAGGTGTTTTGGGCCTGCAACTTTCTGGCGATCTTTCAAGATAACACTCCTCCACCAGTTAAAATCAGAGGCTTGAGTTTCTGCTGAGAAAGAACCGTGAGCAAACAAGATGCCAAAAACCCAAGCTGACCTCTGCTTTCCCAACCTCTTGGTGCTCTAATTTCCAACCCCGTAAGCAAGGTGTGGACAAACTGTGAGCTCAGGAGAGGCCCTCGGATTTGACCCACAGTAGCGGCTGGGGTCAGTACAAGCTTAATTTGAGGCTCCTAGCTTTGACAAGAGGGACTTTCTGGAGGGACAAAAAGGCTCAAGAAGAAAAGATCAGGCAGGTGCAGCTAAGTTTAGTTAACAATTGGGCTTTTCCCGAGAGCCTGAGTGTCTCCCAGTGCCTGCTCTTTCTAGGATTCCCAGCCCAAGAGCCTGCGTCAAAACGCGGCTTTGCATTCGGCACAGGGCAGTTTGGATTAATCATTACTAAGGCCGTTCTCATCACTTAGAGTGGTACGCCTGGCGCGGGCCCAGGACACAGCCACTACATTTTAAAGGTTTGCAGATTACTGGCCAGTGAGCAGTAATCTGACCGGGGTGTACAGAACAAGATTATTAGGGTCATAAATTTTTATTAAAGGTCACTAACAGATTTATAGAAAGCACTGTAAAATGACACTTGTTTTTGTTAGCATGAATCCTACCACTTGACAGAGAAGTTCCTGGGCTGAATCGAAGCCCAAGAGCTTTCTCTAACAGAGAGGCCTTTGATTCAAGTTCTTATTACCCATGGGGGATCAAGACTGAAATCCCCAGGCTTCTGGGTAAAGGGGGAAGGGCGCCCCAGGCTTATTCAGAGACCCCCTGGCTGTGATGTGCAGAAATAGCACTGGTGGGGCTCAGCTCCCACCTCTGCGACATGCTGGCTGGGTGACCTGGGGGAGTCATGTCTCCTCTCAGCCTCAGTTTACCCTCGTTAAGAATGGAGTGGAGGCTCACGTGACTGCTGAGAATGAGAAAGTCCTAAACACAAAGGTGTCCCAACACTTCTGCCACTTCTGCTCTTCCCCACATGGGTGCCAGCTGCCTGAATAGCACGGGAAAGACACATCTGCAATCCTGTGCTGGAAAGGGCTAACCTCAAACTCAGGAGTCTCTGGACACTGACACTGGGTGCTTCTGAGTGGAGGGTGTCCAGGTTGCTCCAGGGGTCGTCGGGAGTTCTCACATTAACATCTAACTCCAGTGTGCTGGGAAGGAAGAAGGAAGAGAGGAAGGAAACGATAAACAGGCCTGTGGAGAAAGACTAGAAAGGCTCAGACAGAGATGAAGCTGTGGGGGTGCAGGGCAGGTGTCCTTTTCTCCTGCTATATTTTTCTAGACTTTCCATAATAAGAAAAGTGGTGATATAAAAAGAAGCCAGTCTTAGGCTTTGGGGGCAGGCAGACTGGGATTCAAATCTCAGAAGTCCTTTCCTTATAAAAGTCTTGGAAGAATCATACAGTCCCCGAGCTCCTGATATGCACAACAAAGTAAGACCATGGGCCTCGTGGATGACATCCAAGTACAGGAGCCATTTGAGGCAGCCTTCCAGCATCCTCTCCCTCCTCCCTTTGAAGAATTTTCCCTCTACCTGGTTGGTCCTGATGCCATCTTATTATGCCCAGGAGAAGAGAATATGTTTGACAATGAAACCAAACCAGAAAAAGCAGAGCTGAGAAAAAAGAGGGAGAGAAAAATGGGTCACCTATTTTAAGTCCTGGATCAAACCTGACCTGAAGCTTTATTGCTCCTGGATTGTTCAAATATGTGGGTCAATGAACACTCACTTCAGTTATTTGATTGGATTTTTATTACTTATAAAGACCTAACTGGCTCATGAGAGTATATACAATGTATATAAAGTGCCTAACACAGCACAGGACACATACATAGCTATAGCATGATGAGAGTGGTTTTAAGTTAAAATAGAAAATACTGTATTTTTCATTTATCAAATTTTTATCTTGAAAAATTTCAGTCCTTACAGATTTTCAAGAACAGTTCAATGAGTACTTACATAAATATCCTTCACCTACATTCACCAGTTGTTAACATTTTACCCCGTTTGGGCCTTCTGTGTCTCCTCATCCCACCCGCCACACACAGGCCCTTTGAAGCTGTTGGGCCTTTCGAGAGATCAGTTCATTTCAATCCGACTACGATGCCATAGGAACCAAGATGTTCTCCCACACACCCACAACTCAACCATCCCACCCAGGAAATTCAACATGAACACAGACAGAGTGAAACCCACAGCCCATATTAAAGCCTCCCCAGCTTCCCGATGGCTTTGCAACATTTTTTCTCCCCACAGTCATGCGTTAGGCTTAGCTGTCATAAGTCTTTAGTCTTCTTTAATTTAGAACAGTTCTCCAGACTTCTTCCTTCTTGCAATGTTGATTTGGATGTGTGTTAATCATCCTTAATTTGGATGTGTGTTGTTTCCTCATGTGCATATTCCTATTAAACACCTCAGGCAGGAATACTACACAGCAATATTGAAAATGGGGTTTAATTGTAGCAAACATTTTATGGAAGTATCACTGATATACAGAAACATGACCAGATACTGCATTTCACCATGTTTCAACGTATGTCTGTGGTTCATGCATTTATGATTATTCATATATTATTCTCACAAGAATAAAGAGTAAATCAGGTCACATATGTTTGCGGCCATAAAAAATAAATTTGAGGTTCTGGCATTGTCCTGGCCCACTGCTCGACAGGTACCTCTTTGCTCATAAGTCAAGCAGGAAATACTACCAGAGGCCTAGGGCACAGCCCAAGAGGCCTGTTGTTCGGTTCCTGGCCTATTCTAACTCATAACAGCTTAACTCATCTTGACCTTGACCCTGAGCCAGGCCACTCATCTGCCTCTGGATTCAATGTTCAGAACTGCGAGGCCCCGGTCATCTGCCCACGTCCCTCTTCATTGACTAGTTCCTCCCCTGGTGCACTCTAGCCACATGGCCTCCTTTATTTTTTCACCTCAGGGCCATTGCACATGAACATTTATCTGCCCATGTGGAATGAACTTCTCTCTCTTCTTGTGATCTCCAATTCATCTTTTAGGCCAAGGTATAACTTTCACTTCCTTATAGAGATCTTCCCAAGGCCCAAGGTGATGGGTGCTTCCCCATTGCTCGCTCCCATAGCAGCACCAACTTTCCCTTTAGGATTTGATCACAATTTGCAATGCTATATTTGTGGAATTTATGTTTTTGCTATCCATTTCTTCCACTAGTTCCATGAGGGCAGAGGTTGTATGTGTTTTGTTTTTGTGTTGTGCTGAACTCTTAGCACAGGATCTGACATTTTCTAAGTTCAATGAAGATGGGAAAATGGAAGGAGAGAGCTAAAGGAGAGAAAAAGTAGAAGACCAGCAGGACTCTGGCCTCTGGATCTTTTTTTTTTTTCCCTTGGTGGGTTCCAGCCACTTCTACTGGTGGGGTTGGAGTGCCACAGAGCTCTGAGAAACCCTGTGACTGTCCCAGTGGTCTAGCCTCAGACCCTCTAAGCAAGACAGTGGCAGATGGCTGATTCAAACGAGTTATTTCCCCCAAGGAACAGCAACCCCCTCCTTCACCCATTACCTAATGGGTCAAGTCTGGCCACTGATCCTCTATGTGGGGGCTGAGGAGCGACAGAACCACACACACTCCTGGTGAGGGACAAACTGGAGACACAGAGCCTCTGAGAGGCAATCTGACTCCAAATTCTGGCAATCAGTAGGAATGCTATGATGACTTCTCCAGCGAACAGAATGTCTCTTCGGCCCATTGATTCCACATCTAGGGATCCATTCTGAGCAAGGAAAACCAAGGAGTAAGGGTGTGCCCAAAGACCCAGATACAGGCAGTTCCCTACAGCATTATTTATAATGGTTAAAGAATGAAAATTTATCTAGATAAAAAATCAAGTCTTGTTTAAATAAATTATGTCCAAGGTGATTAGCCATTTAAAATTATGGCCCAGTGCGAACTACTAGCCTGCCTAAAATCCAGGACACGGACAACACCAAAGGCTGGCAAAGATATGGAGCCACAAGAGCTCTCACTCATTGCTGATAGAAGGCAAAATGGTACAGCTACTTTGGAAGACTGTGGCAGATTCTTACAAAACGAGACCAATTCTAACCATAAAGTCTAGCAGTCACACTCCTTGGTATTTACCCAAAGTTGCTGAGGACTTTTGTGTACACGAAATCCTACACGTGGATGTTTATAGCAGCTCTATTCACCATTGCCCCAACGTGGAATTAACCATGATTTCCTGCAGTAGATGAAAAGATAAACTGTGGTACGTTCAGAGAACAGAATATTATTCAGCACTAACAAACAAAGGAGCTATCAAGTCATGAGAAGACATGAAAGAGACTTAAATGCATATTATTAAGTGAAAGCAGTCAATCTGAAAAGGCCCTGTAGTGTATGATTCCAACAATACAACGTTCTGGAAAAGTCAAAACTTTGGAGACAGTGAGAAGATCAGTGCTTGCCATGCATAGGTCAGAGGGATGGGTGAATAGGCAGAGCATGAAGATTTTTAGGGCAGTGACCCTACTTCCTGTGAAACTGTAATGGTGGATATGTGTCATCATGTATTTGTCCAAAACCAAACAATGGGCAACACTGAGGACTCTCAGTACGCTATGGACTTTGGCTGATAATGTTGCTGTTGGTTCATCCGCTGTAACAAATGGACCACTCTGGTGGATGGCGTTGATAGTGAGGGGTGTGGCAGGGTGGACAAAGGGCCCGTGGAAACTGTCTGTGCCTTCCTCTCAATTTTGTTGTGAACAAGTTTTAGCTCTAAAAATAAAATGAAAAATTGTGTTATAGATGGGCATCTATTGGCAAGGAGAGATATGCGATGCAAAGAAAGGTTAGAATATATTGAATATGATCCTATTTTTAACAAAACAACATTAAGGGCTGGGGCTGGGGCTCAGTGACAGAGCACTTGCCTAGCATGTGTGAGGCACTGGGGTCAATCCTCAGCACTACATACAAAAATAAATAAAATGAAGTCATGCTGTCCATCTACAACTACAAAAAAACAATTTTTTTAAAAACCCAACACTAATGACTTCGAATCACATCAAACAAATTGTCTGTCAGGCCCTGTTCTCAGCACTTTCTATCTACCACCCTGTTTACTTCTCCCACAGCTCTGCAAGGCAGAACTATCGATGTGCCCATTTTACCCATGAGGAAACGGAGGCACAGAGAGGTTAAAGAACTGTCCAGGGTCATCACAGGCAGGCAATAAGGAACCAAAACTAAACCCCAGCTAGTGTGGCTCCAATGTGTGTGTGTTCCTAACCCCTAGGCTTCACTGCCTGCAGGAAGATACTAACATGCAGTCAGTGACCCTGGCTGTGGAACAGCACTCCAAGGACTAAAAAAAAAAAAATTTAATTACAATCGACCCCCCATATTTATGGATCTGTATCCATGGACCCAACCAAAATCAGATTGAAAATATTGGCAAAAAATGTTCCAAACATGTATAGATTTTTTTTATGTCATCATTCCTTTAAAAATACAGAACAACTATTCACACAGTATTTCTACTGTGATAGGTATTATTAGTAATCCTGAGATGATTTAAAGGACCCAGGAGGAAGTGCTAGGTTCTGTGCAAATACTCCTCATTTTCCATGAGGATCTTGAGCATCTACAGGCTTTGGCATCCACAAGGGTCTTGAAACCTGCTAGGGAAGGAGGCTTCCCTCTGTTCTGTTTGTTGGTATATATTATAAGATGTATATTTATTGTTTTTATAACTTAAAAACTATAAAAGTTTTGAAACTTACTGCTTTTATAATTTAAAAAAAATGGAAAGGTTTGATAAAGTCTGGGTGGACATCCCTAACTTAACTGGATCATCATGTCCTCATCACACTGTGAAATGAAAAGCTAATTCAAAGTGGGTGTTCTTTGAACTCCAATTGTGGATCAAAAGATGGACTCAGCAGCCCCCAGGGTGGCTGGCTGGCAGAGAAGGTTAAAAAAGAGAGAGAGAGAGAGAGAGAGGAGAGAGAGAGAGAGAACAAGTTGCCCACGGAGAGCAGACACTTCAGAGCTCGGCTCTGGGTCTGGGGGCCGAGGTGCTGGTCCTGCCTCTGGAGTTGTGGTGTAGCTGAGGCGCATGGGCACTGGGAGAGCACATGAGGCCAGGGGCCCTTCTCCACTCTTGGAAAGTGGGTTGAGACTCCTGGAAGTAGCAGACAGCTTGCACTCCCAAGTTAGACTTGAATTTGACTCGGTTCCACCCACCTGCTCCACGTGTAATCTGGGTTAAGTAACTTAGTGAGTTAAAACAGTAGGGTGACTGTAGTTCACAAAAACCTATCATATATTTTGTGAATAACTAAAAGAGAGGAGCATGTGCAGGCTCCAAATACGAAGCAATGATAGGAGATGGAAATGTTAATTACCCCGATCAGTACATATCATAACATGTACTGAACTAAATATGTACAATTATTACATGTTAATCATAAGGTTTTCAAAAAGTTTAAGGAGGTGAAAATATTAACTACCCTGATTTGGTCACAGTTTACATACATCAAATTATCACATTATATCCTATACATTTGTACATTTAAAATAATAATTAATAAAGATATGGACAAAATAAAAATAGATACAATAATAGTATCAACTTGTAGCAGGCACCGTTCTAAATAGCCCCTGAGATTTCCACCCTGTGGTGCATACACCCTAAATAATCTCCTTCTCCCCATGAGTGTGGGCATGACTGGTAAATACGATGATATCACTCTCCTGGTCATTTGAAGTTACATAGTAAAGATGAAGGAATTTTGCAGACAAAATTAAGGTTTCTAATCAGTTGACCATAAAATAAATCAAATGGAGACCACCCTGGGTGGGCCTGATCTAATCAAGGGATCCTTTAGCATCGGGTCTGACTTCAGAGACTTCTAGTCTCACTTCTGTTTGCCTCAATGCACCATGAGTTCTATGGAAATGGATTCTGTTGACAATCATATGAACTTGGTTGAGGACCTTGCATTGGTAGATAAAACCCCAGAGTCAGGTGATTGCAGCTTTGTGAGACCCTAAGGAGAGCATCCAGCTAAGCCTTGTCTGGGATCCTAACTCATGGAAACTGTGAGACAAGGCATGTGTGTGGTTTTAAGCTGCTATGTTTGTGATAATTTGTTATGCAGCAATAGATAATCAATACACTCTGCCACAGGAATGTCACTGAGATAATGCAGGCTCTGTTTCATGCACACACACCTGTCCTATAACCAGTTATTTGATTCCCTTTCTCTTCCTTTAAATGACAGGGAGCCAGGGTATCTCTAGGGTTGTTAATGTTGTCATATCCTTATGCTCTCTCATCAAACCCACTGCCTGAGACCCCGGAGGAGCCTCCAGTTCCTGTCAAACTTGGAGGATAAACATTGAAGTTAAAGCTGGATGGGAAGAGAAAATCTTGCCCATTTGCCTAACAAGAGACACACAGAAATATTCATGGCACTTGGACCTGTGAAACAACCGAAAACACCTCCAGTAGGAGGATGGACGAATAGTGTGTCACCTAGTCATACACAGAAGACAATACAGCAGCACAAGATAAACTAAAGCCTGAAGTTTTTGTGGGAATACATCCTCACATAATAATGACTCGCAGAAAGATACCTACAGCCCAGTGCCACTTATGGAAAGTTTAAAAACATGAATCTGATGCCTGGGAATGGCATCTCCGGGGTGGGGGAAGAAGGGACAAAATAAGAGATTAGGAAGTTTTTGACTGGGGTTGTGGCTCAGTGGTAGAGCGCCTGCCTAGCACAGGTAAGGCACTGGGTTTGATCCTCAGCACTGCATAAAATAAATAAATAAAATAAAGGTATTATGTCCATCTACAACTAAAATTTTTTAAAAAGAGAGATTAGGAAGGTTCAATGATATCCACAATGTTTTCTTTCTTAAGCTAGAAGTGGGTACATAGTGTGAGGATGTTAATAGAATGTCAGCTCCAAGAGGGATTTTTGTATTGTTCATTGCTGAAGCCCTAGCACCTAGAAAAGAATTGGCACACAGTAGATGCTCAATATACTTTAGTTCAATGAATGAATGGTATTGCTTAAATTATTTTCTGTTAGATTCTGACATGCATATTTAAAAACAAATTTGATGGTCCCACCAGAGACATCCAATTTCCAACCACCAACTTGCTCTATGGTCCTCGGGGAGATCACTGCCCTTCTCAGGGTCTCTACTACTTTGCCATCTATGAAATGGGGGACTCCACAGACTTGTCTCGGTTTCCTCCTGCTATAGGGCTCTGTGGTTCCTGAGGATTCCAGGGTTCTGATGAATGGCAGGTTGGGCTATGGGGACTGTGACAGACCACTGTAACTGAGGTCTGTCGCTGAAAAATTTACTCCTCCATTGAACCCTTGGTTACTCTCATTTTTGCAGGGCAGGCCAGACTTCACAGCAGGATATGGTGGCAAGTGCCAGCTCTGGTCTGAGTGGTGGGACCTCAGGCAGGCCAGCTACCTCTGAATGCCATTGTGTTCTTGCATGGAAAATGAGGACTGTAACCCATCCTCAACATGCCAGTCAAGGGCTATGACCTGTGTGGCATTAGGTCTCGCTTCTTGTTCCCAAGATGTAAGGATCAGAGAAGGGCATGCTAATCCTCTCCCATTGACTGGCAGAAACTGCTTTGTACATTCTCCTCCACAACAGAGTTCCTTGAGACGTACACTTTCCTGGAGAGCAGGGGTGCTCTCCGGACTCATCTGAGGCTGGCCTCCTGTGGGCTGGATACCCCAGTCAGCAGATTCCTACACCCTCTCTAACCCTCCCTGAGTGCACACTTCCCTGGGAAGCCCCACACTGGGGTCTCAGAGACCTGGTCCCAGGCCACTGTCACCAGAGGCATAAGATTGCAATCTCTCCTCTGTGTGCCAGCCACTTTCTGGTTTCCAAGGTGCTGTCACGTCCCATGCACCCCCATTAATCCTGGCAACAAGCCGGTAGGCAAACATCTCCCCATTTCATATATAAGGGGATTCGGGTACAGAGGATGAAGTGGCCACTGTCACTCAGTCACCTGTTCACACAAGCATACAGGGCACCCACTGGGTGCAGGCACTGTGGTCCTCAAGATACAAATGTAAAAAGCGATTCATAACTATCAGTAACATTTAGGAATCACCTACTGCCTGGCAACAACTATTTGGCACCTACTATATTCAGATGTATTAATTTCTGTACTATTTGAAGCACACTATGAGAGGCAGGTACAGATGCACGTTGAGTGTTTGCTGGGTGCACTACTCCGCCTGACCTTACTTGATCATCTTGGCCCCTCTGCCAGGTAGGTATTAATATTAGTTCTATTTTAAGGATCAGGAAACTGGGGCTCAGAGAAGTAAAACCACAGAGGACTGTCCTGGGCTCAGAACCCAGGTTCATGCACAAGAAGCTACAGTCTATAATCCCTTGGATGAGTCAGATAAAGAGGCAGAGGAGGAAGAATGGGAAGGAAGATACAGCTAACATAATATGATGGTGGAAAACTTCCTCACAGGTTGAAGAGGAGGGACTAGGGCAGTGTTGATTAAAGATAAGTTTTGCTGGGCCAGGTGTGGTGGTGCATACCTGTAATCCCAGCAGCTCAGAGGCTGAGGCAGGAAGATCGTGAGTTCAAAGTCAGCCTCAGGAAAAGCCAGGTGCTAAGCAACTCAGTGAGCTCCTGTCTCTAAATAAAATACAAAATAGGGCTGAGGTTGTGGCTCAGTGGTCAAGTGCCTCTGAGTCCAATCCCCAGTACCAAAAAAAAAAAAAAAAGATAAGTTTTTTTTTGTTTTGTTTTGTTTTTACTTATTTCTTCATGTAAAGTTGGGGAGGGGGTGAAACACTGATAGGATAAAATGAATGCCAACCTTAAGATTCTCTTAAGAGTCAAAGGAGTTTCCTGGAAGGAGCTACACTTGTTCTTTTGAGAATGCTACCACTGAAAATATCATTCCCAACACCACTTATGAGATTAGCAGTAAATCATTCATGAAAATACATCTCATTATTTTATTTATCTCATTTTGACCTAAAACCTTATTGCTTGAATTATGATCTCTGTTAGACTGTCCTGCTGACACTTTGCTCTTTCTAGAAACTTCTTCTGCCTTTACAGTGAGCATCTCCAGTGGAGAATGATCCAAGGCAGGAATTGGGCAAAGCTGTCAATACATGCCTCCCTTACTCTCCAGCCTCAGGGGTGGGCAAGTGACCACACCTGGCCAATCTCAGCCATCTCTCTGACCTCAGTGATTCGTCTCATGGGAGGGCACATGACTTCATCTAGGCCAATCGCTGTCCTCTAATCATTTGTTCTGTAGAGACAAAGAAGGAGAAGACTGGTCTTTGTCTAAGTGAACTGGCCAGAACCATATCAGTCTCACAACTACTAGAAGGCATCTGACCCATCAAGAGGAAACAAGAAGCTAACACTGAAAAGTAGAGCTGAGGGGAGAGGAAAACAGGACCTGAGCAACATGGTTTGAGCCTCTGAATTTAGCTCTGACTGATGTCTTCGCTCTTGTCCTTGGCAGATGTGTGAACCAACAATTTCATTTTTTTGCTTAAGCGAGTTTGTGTTGTGATCCAGTCCCCAGCCACTGAAAAAGTTCTATCAAATACCACCCTCCAAGGAATCATCAATTGTCGATTTATTCAATAATTATCTATTCAGTACTCATTCTGGGCCTGGCACTGATACGCTGTCTGGCTTTAATGGAAATTAGGATGACAATTTATCATTGATGGAGTCTTTGGGGGAAAGGGGACCCAGTCTCTGGAGGCAATTTCAAAAGAAAAAAAAAATGTCCAATATGTCTGACTCAAGTCCATTTTGATAGCAAATGATGATGGTGGCAATGACCGCAACAGGGATTGTACTAGCAACAAAATCTGAGTTCATGGCAACAAGTTACAACAGATATTGCCCACTAGATGGCTATTTTACTTGAGATAATACACAATCAAGGCGACAGATCAGTCTCTGCTGTTGTAAGTTCATTATGGAAGACAGTTGGTCAGGATGGGGTTCAGGTCAGGTGGACAGAGGACAACAATCAAAGACTGTGAGATCATGAAAGGTCACACTTTCCAGGGAATTACCTGAAGACAAACTGAGCTATAGAATCACCCAAGACCAGGTGACAGAGGGCAGACACTCTGCACCCAGGTCTCCTTCTCTGAGGTTCTTAGTGTCCATTTCTTCATCTGTAAAATGGGTGCATTAATTCCCACGGTTTTAATCCTCAGGCCCTCTGGGAGGATCAGATGAGGAGTTCTGCAAATGGGAAAGGCTCACAGCTTTGTTTTCTAGCACAAGCAGGTATCCAGCCAACTGAGGAAATAAAATTGTTCTCCAGAGTGAAACCAACAAGTGTCCTCACTGGGACCAGATGGGTAGTTGAAGAGGCACAGGACCAAACAGATTAGCTTCAAGACGGTGGCTGAACAAGCAGAGTGAAGCTGTGGGTTTTGCAGAAATGACTCTTAGAAAGAAAGTACTGCTGGCATCCTGTGGAGACTGGCAGAGGTGTTTCCACTCACTGTGAGATTATCCGAGCTCAGGGAAAGGTGTCCTCACCCTCCTGAGAGAGGGAGAGACTGTGTGCATGTGTACGCACACGCACAGCTCCACACAGGCCAGGAAGACACGAGGGGCTTCCGTCCAGCTGACTGTCCACTTGCCAGAGTGCCACAGGGCCTCTTCTGCCTTTTCCTAATGTGCCCTAGAGCACCGTCTGGTCTAGTGGCAGGCACGTGTGTACTCACAGGACTGTGCACATGATCCCACAGGTGTGTGACAGCAGCGGGAACCTATGTGTGAACCTTTATCATGGATACATCTTTGGCTACTGGAATTCTATTTCCATTCCTCACCGATTTCTTCTGTGAGCCCCAATGAGAGGGTGTCCCATTTCTATAAATTTCTTCTTAAGTGACATCTGGGCATCTAAGCTAAAGTCTTATGAGTACCACCTTTAATCAGAGGGATCCATCTGGAGCAATGATGACTTTGTTTCATTGAGCCTTACCTTCTCTTGTGGCTAAATTGCAAAATGCTTATGCCATCACTTCTTTCTCCTTCTGGTCCCTTGTCCCTGTCCCCTCCTTACTGGCCTGGAACTCTGTGATTGTCCCACTTGAGGTATGTAGGATGGAGACTTTCATTTGTTTCAGTAGCGATAGGTCAAAATGCTTCTCTGACAAAAGGCAGTCTGGTTCATACTGTTCCCCACAGAAAAGTACCAAGAGATCCGTTAACCTCTGTCCGATGGATGTTAGGCTTGTGGACAGGGACAATGTATTGGAACTTCCATGAGTATCTTTGTCAAGTGTCTCTATAAAACAGTAGCACTTCTGTTTTCTAAAGTGAGCAATGATTAGTCAATTTTTGTATTATGAGCACCATGTTAAATGCTTATCACTGTCCTGCTAAATCCTCACAACAACTCTACTTCACAGTTGAGTAAACTGAGGACACTTTTTAACCACTTATTTCTATATCTTCTAAAAAATAAACTAAAAAACCAGGGAAGTGAGACTCAATCATGGAATCTACAAGTTCTGGGACCCTGGGGTGAGTGTGGGGTGCATTATAGAAGCTACCTAATATGCCTGATTTCAAATGGGTATATTAAGGCCCAAGACAGAGGCTGGGATGTTAGAAAGGCAGGGTCGAGGATCTGGAAGCCTGTCTTCTGAAAGCAGAAGAGGCTATTAGAATATGGAATTTAGGGCTGACATACACCATGTGTGGCCCACACAGGCAGGATAGAGAAGTGGCAGCTACACGGAAGACCTCCTTGTACATGTGCATGTCAAGTAGCCAGGAACCCTTCTGCAGCCAGGTTTTCTCACACACAAAATGGAAATGATACAGATACCTTCCTCAAAGTGTTGCTGTGAAGACTAAATGAGAATCTTCATAAAAGTTTAGCGCCTACTAAGTGCTCCAGTACTGTGAACTTTTATGATCTCGGGGGGCTAATGACAGTTCTTAATGATTCCACTTCCAAATGAATCAAATGTCCAATGCTTTTCCAGTGTTATTTCAAGTGAATACCGTTTTCTTCAATTTAGAATCTGCTAAAAACAACTGTAGAAGAAACATGCTCTATGCAGATTCTTGAATTTTAGGAGAAAAAAAAAACTAATTAGGTGATAAAATAGTTGGAATAAAAAGGGCCATTGGGACTCAGGTCATCTGCCAGCTGCTAGATGTGTGACCTTAGAAATAATAACAGCCAGTAGCCAATATTTATTGAATAATTCCCACATGCAAAGTATTTATTTTATTATATATATATTCATTATATTAAAGATTAATAATTAACATTTTCTATATTAATCATATGACATATTAAGCACTCATGAATAAGTAATATACTCATTAAATAATTAAAATAACCCACTCAATAATTAATATTAAATATATTCATTATCTTTATTCATATATATTCATTAGATTCTCACCACCATCCCCATGAGGAAGGTATGAGATGTCATTTCCACTTTATAGACAAGGAACTGAGGCTTTGCCTTGGTTTATCACTTTCCTGCTTCTCGCCTCAGTTTCTCCAATCGCGAGGCTAGTCCACTCCTGCCCATCTCGAGGAGTTCCAGGAGGACTCAGAATCGAATGCATCTGAAGTTGATCCTCAAAGCCCAAGTCCTGGAAAGCCAACAGACTCCAGCCATCGTGAGCTGAGGTGTGCCACACAGGGAAGCAGCGCCGTTCCAAGGGAGCCCTTCCCGTCGGCACTTGGACTCGCCTGCACACACACTTAGCAGGAGATCACGTCTGCTTTCTTTCCTTCAGTGCTCTTCTTGCTTCCTTGTCTTTAACTCCGACTACTCAAGTTCAGCAGGGAAAGTATTTATTTAGAAACCGGTCCAACTCTATTTTAGTTATAGATTTGTTCCTGTGGATTTACACCAAATGACCCGAATCCTCCACAAGAGCCACAAGAGAAAGAGAATTTTCTCTCAGACATGGATGGCGAGAAGGTGAACACCTCTCCACATTGGCATGATCGGTCCCTCAGTAGGCCATTGGTGGCCAGCCAAACCAGCAGAGTCACTTTACCAAACCCTCAAAGTGCTTACTCACCAGAATGAGGGCCATTCGCTTCCCTTGCACACCAGATGGGCCTCGTGGAAGCCCTGGCTTGACTGAGGATGGAGTGAAGTGGAGACCAAATGGGAAGCAGCCCACACAGCCATTAGAGTGATCTCTAGTTGAAAAGGACAAAGCAAAGCCATTGTGAGAGTCTCTCTCTTTTCTGCACCAGTGTAACCACCTGGGTGATGTTGATACTGCTGGGCACGTGACAGGGCAGAGGGGAGGCTCATGACACTGGGAGGGATACAGTCTGGGCAATGTGTGAGGGTTTGACTGAGCCAAAGACATCAGATTTGAAAATCCAATGCTGTCACCTCATTTGTTGGCACAATGTATCTAAAAGGGTTTCTTGGACCTTCTCATGAAACAAATCCTCAAGTTACCTGCTATAGATCTCAATATATCCTGCTAAATTCATCGTCCTGGACCATCCTGAGCCTCTCTCAGAGTAGCCTGGAGCTGAGCCTTGGCGTGCATCAGAACCACGTTCAAGACTTGCCTTTGCCACTGTGGGCTCTGGGAAAACCCTCTCTGTACCTGAATTATCTCAATTATTACAGATGGGGAAACTGAGGCTTCTATAGGTTGTCACTTGTCCTTGTCAGTCAAATTTTGGAATGACTTTAACCTCTCTCCCTTTTGAGGAGTGGGAACAATTATATCTATTTCATGGAATTGTCAGAAAAATTAAATAACGGTTCCTCCTGAAATAGAATAACTCAATCTTTCCCAGATTTAGTGATGTCCTGGGCCACTAAAGAGAGCATAAAACAAAACAAATAATGGAAAATACTAGGTGAGTCCGTCTAGCAAGGCCAGATAGAAACATAAAGAAAAAAAAAAAAAAGCTTTCTAGCATCAGTGTCATAAAAGACAGGCCATTTTAACACAGAAAGAATCTTAGGACAAAATGGCCTTAGAACAAGATGAAGTACTTGGACACAAAGAGAGAGCCTAGTGGGTGCCAGTTCCCTTCCCTGCTTATCCCCTTCTGCCATGCTGTCAAGGTGTTTCGTATATCCTCCCTCCAGGGGTGAGCAGGACCCACAGGCCCAACAGAGGAGGGTGTCAACGAGGGTGGGGTGAGCGAACCAGAGGAGGAAGAACATCCCAGAGAGAACAAAACTGAAGGGAGGGGGAGCACTGCTGATCCACTGACTTCCCACGGCTGCTCCCCACAGGCAGAGGATTCTGTTCTCAAATGGCAAGGCAAACCCAAGGGCTCCAGGCGCAATCAGACTGCAACAATAATGGTTCTGTCAAAAGAATACCATCCTTCACTTCGAAAAGGCAAAGCAAAAAGGCACTGGGAGGGAGCCACATCACAGCCATGACTTTGTCCACCATCTGGGACTGACACACACAGGGACAAAGCTCTGATTCCCAAAGAAGGTCCCTTTAAGGTTGACAAGAGGCACAACATTCTGTCTGCTGGGCCAGCAGCCATCGCTGTGGAAGGGCACAACTGCACTTCTTGAGCATGTGCACATGGTAGTGTGGACTGAGTGACCGACAGACAAGAAAAACAGGCCTATGTCTACTCCACATCTCCACTGCTGCTTACAAGAGTTACTCTTTGATCCCCAGAACCAGATGCACAAAAAGGAGCTACTGTGTTTCCCACTTTACAGATGGGGAAACTGAGGCTTCTATAGGTTGTAACTTGCCCAGCTCCTGAACAACTTCAAACTCTTTCCCTTTTGATGATTAAAATGAATGAGGCAGGTGCCACCTCCAGAGACAGAAAAGTGACTTTGATGGGTGCAGGGTCAGCCTGAGTGCAACAACGCTAAACAGAGAGGAAGGGAAGAGAGGGGGAATCAGATCTTAGAGGAAAATCACTCACTTCATGACAGGAAGTGGCATGGTACATTGATTCTTACCTGGTTATGAATTATAGGTTAAGCATCCTAACTGGAAATCCCAAATCCAAAGTACTCTGATACCCAAAACTTTTTGAGTGCTGATATGATGATCAAAAATGTTCAGATTGCAGAGTGTTTTTGGATTCTGGAGTTTTAGATTAGGGATAATCAATTGGAAAATCCATACAACTATTCCAAAATCCAAGAAAGTTTCAAAATCTGAAACACTTCTGATCCTGGGTATTTTGGACAAGGGATGTTCCACCTGTACAAATATCCACAACCTTTGAGAAAAGCCTTCGAGTCAGATATTTAAACTCAAATCCATAACCACCTATTGAACCACTCCTTTGTTCACTGATGAATTTGTTCACAAATTCCTAGCACAGTACCTGGTATGTACTAGGTGCTCAGCAAGTACTTGTTGAGTCTCAATTGAGTTATTTTTCCATGTGAGAGTCACTTTCTGAAGGCCTGCTCAGTATATTCAGTTCTTCCTAACTGATGTTTTCAAGTCAGAATGAGAATATTTCTTTTAAAACAAGAATGTAAACATTAGGATTGGAATTGTAGTGGAGCACTCGCCTCACACATGTGAGGCACTGGGTTTGATCCTCAGCACTCTGTAAGAATGTGCCATGTGCCCCTGTAGCTATGGAAGGATCAAGACTATTGGCCCCATCCGGCCAGGGGAGGGCTTGGGCTCCTCCACTCTTCCAGCTGTGGTTCTCTGTATCCTAGTCAGCTGGTAGGGCCCTCGAGTCCCATCCCCAGCCTGTTCCGTTAACATCCAGAAAACATTTACTCCTGTTCCTCCACACCAGCTCCTCCAGCCAAATACCAGGAGGCTCAGCTTTATCCATGAAAGCAAACTGCTGCTTTTCAGAGAACAAAACATCACATTGAACACAGGTTGATTTCTATTACATTTGGACCCAGCACCAAGGGCTAGCACCAGAAGTCCCCTAGATCTCCGTGTGCCTGCGCACTTAGAACTTACCAGAAAAAAAAAAAATATGTGCTCTCCAATAAATGTTATATTTCCATTTCTGTGTCCCAGATCTGGATGCTGACGCAGAAGGCTGGAGATTTCCCATCCTCCCACATCACAAGCTGGTGAACCAGGCAATGAAAAATTCCCCAAATCTAACATCAACTCACGCAAACCTCGAAACCCAGACGCCGTGGTGCTCTTCCCAGGAAGGAGAGTCACTTTTGTTGCAGACGGTGGTGATGATCTGCTTTATAAATAGTCTAACATCAACTAAGGGTTTGCAGGAGCTGCGAGCTTTTCCCAATAGTATGGATTCTTGCTAAATCTTCCAAGGATGCTATGGTCCAATCCTCACCTTTCAGCCGAGAAAACTAGAGCCCAGACAGATGTAGCTAACAGAATGTGGAAAAGCCTGGATTTGAACTCAGGTCATTCCAACCTCAGTCTATTTTACTGGCTGGTTTTGAGAAGGTTTTGATGAATCATATTAAGTCGGAGGGTGCGGGGAGGAGAGGAGACAGAGAGAACTGGTCTTCACAGTAGCTCTATTTTTTTCATTAGTTCAAAATCTGCATATTTTTATAAGACACACAAGTCTGGAGTTGGCAAGCAAACAAAACCCAAGCCAACGTGATTTCGATTTCTGCTCAAAGGGCGGGCAGAGTTAACACACAGATGCAGGCATTAGGATCTGCTTTGGCAGAACGAGCCTAAAATAGCTGCTGTCTATTCCCTGCCTCTCTACCCAACCATCATTCATTAATTTCTGCTTTGCGGGCGCCGAGGCTCGCTGGCTGCAGACAAGTTATCTGGCCTGGCAGCCTTTTTCTGCAGCGGGGTAATAAATGTTCACAAGGACCTGGTGGGAAATGGATGAGGGGACATGTCGAGGTCACGATCATAGCTACCGCTGTGCACGTTCTGGGGGGATCCCTGGGTCTGAAATGATTATCTCGGTGACCTCAAGAGCATCTTCATGTTTCATCATCTTGGCTGGACAGTCTGCAGTCCTATGATGAGGACGGCAAGGCAAGGCACCAGCTGGTGGGATGTGACTTCTAGGATGTTAGGTTCCTGGGCTCCCCAGAGTGACCATGAACAAACCTCGTACCTGTGACCTCGTCCTTCCCACTAGCCTGCAAGCTTATTAGGACAGTGCGAGGCTTGGTTCAAAGCCATATAGCCAGGAGCAGTCACAGGCCTGGCTCAGTCCAGGCCTTCAGGACATATTTAGTGAGTGAATGAATGAACAAGCAGCTTTCGGTTTTCTCCCTGATTCAGTTTTACTACCACACAAACTCTTCTGGTCGTTCAATGGAGATGAACATCCTTTTTTTTTTTTTTTTTTTAACTTCAGATGCCATGTATTATGCAAGCGTTCCTTGTGATTGAAAATTCAATAGTTGCCTTTAAAAAAAACAACTCAACTTACATCAACTCAACAATCAGTCCCCCAGGGTCTGTTCTGTGCTAAACCACACATAGGGACATAGAGAAGGAAACAGCAGATTTCAGAATCATACTCCCATCTGAGTGGGGTGCCTTCCTCGTAGCCCACAGGACACATGTGGTGACTGAGAGAATAGGCTGAGCAAGGGCAGAGATAAATGAGAATGCACACCTGTCTTGAAAGGCCTTGTGTAGCTGGGCACCGTGGCACACACCTGTAATCCCAGTGGCTGGGGAGGTTGGGGCAGGAGGACTGTGAGTTTAAAGTCAGCCTCAGCAACTTAGTGAAGCCCTAAGCAACTTAGCAAGATCTTGTCTCTAAAACAAAAGTTTTTAAAAAAGAAAGAGCTGGGAATGCGGCTTAGTGGTTAAGTGCCCCTGGGTTCAATCCCTGGTATAAAAACAAAACAAAAGGCCTGTACACATGGGCCATATACTCTGTCACAGACTATGTAGTTGGATGGGGTGGGTGACTGGTCCACACTGTGGCACTGTATCCCTTGCTTTCTGTCATCTATCATTGTGTGCCTACATGAGGGACTAGACACTGACATCAAATACACACACACACACACACACACACACACACACATATATATATACACACACACATCACATATATACACATATATGTGTAAACATTCCCCCCAAAACAGGATTGAGAGCAGGCTTAATGAGATAATGCAGAGGCTGTATCCCAAAGCACAAAAGTGTGGAATCATTCTCCAGCCAACAGCTAATGGACAAGAAAGACCTAAGACTTCTTGGGATTGGGGTAGGAAACAGTTTCCTGATGAAGAAGTTGAAAGAAATGGTATCTGGTATCCTCAACCAGTTGTGAGTTTTGAATCCATACTTCGCAGTTGTTTGGTGTGGAAAAGCCAATATGCCATTGCTCAGGACCTCACGTTTCTAGCAGCCAATCTGCAAAATGGGTGCAACATACTCTTTGCTTCAGCAGCTGTTTGAATGCCTTCTATATGCCGGCCTTGTTCTGGAGTGGGGGCACCACAAAGAAGAGAAAGAACAAAACTGCCTGCCCTCATGGGGCTTCCATTCTAGTGAGGTGGATGGGCTTGATGGCAGCCAAGGGCGCACCAACACTTGGCTCTTCCTTCACTTGATTGTGGATCTTTGTTCTTCTTAAAATGAATAGCACCCCAAATGCCTGAGTCTGCTTCTTGCTCTTTCCTTGCAGAGACACATTTTGGAGATAGAACCATGTTGGCACAGAGACGTGGATCCACCTCATTTCCTTGCTTCTGCAAGGTGGAATTCTTTGGTGTGGCTGCTCCATGGAATCAGCTCCCTCTTGTGACAATCATCAGAATGAAAACTCCACAAGGGCAGGGGCTTGGCCTGCATTGTTCACTGTTTTATCCCCAGAGCCTGGCACAGTGGCTGGTCCAAGGAGGCACTGGATAAATAATTATTAGGTGACTGAATACATTCACGTTGTTCTCAATGCTTCAATATCCAATAGAGTTCAGTGACCATCTGCATAAGCCTCCCAGACACTATGCAGTGGACTTCCCAGGCCACAGACCTGCGTCTTTATTTTTAACTTTTTATTTGGAAATAATAATAGATTCAATAATAGATTGCAAGGAAAAGTACAGGGGAGACCTCCAGCTTCTCCTAGAATGAGCATCTTGCATAAACAGAGTATAATATCAGCACCAAGAAATGGGCATTGGTACAATCCACAGAGCTAATTCAGCCAGTTACACAGCCAGTGACACAGACACCCATTTCTCTTTTTAATATTTATTTTTTTTTGTTTTAGGTGGACACAATATCTTTATTTATTTTTATGTGGTTCTGAGGATCGAACCCAGTGCCTCGCGCATGCCAGGCCAGCGTACTACTACTTGTGCCACATCCCCAGCCCCAGACACCCATTTCTGTGTTTGTGTGCAGGTGCACATGTATACATGCACTAGGTAATTTTATCACATATTACCTTTGCATAATCACCACCATCCAACTCTACCATCCCCATAAGACTCTCACATGATCACTAATCTGTCCCCTTTTCTGTAATTATGTCATTTCACCCATGTTATGTAAATAAAATCATGCAGGAGGTAATCTTTTGGATTTTGGCTTTTTTCACTTCTTGAGGTTCATCCAGGTTATTGTCTATGTGAATAGTTTGGTTTTTTCATTGCTGAGTAGTATTCCATGGAATGGACATACCACAGTTGTTTAACCTGGATTTCAGGTTAACTTAAATAGATGTTGCCCAGTTTCTATTGTTCTGGCATAGACACTGATCAGCAGAGCACACAGTCGATACCTAATTCCTCCCCATTTTTACCAATACTTGATAGTATGAACATTTTAAACCTCTACCAGTCTGGTAGTGATTTCTCATTGTTTGAAGACAAACATTTTCCTGATTCCACTGATAAGATTTTTCTGTAAAACTCATGTCACACCAAGGGAGTCTTGGACATCACAAATGCTTTAAGGAGGATGGCTGTCTACCCTGACATCCCTGAAGGCCAATGCTCAGGTAGCCACAGATGTGAAGGCACAGATGGTTGTAGTTAGAGGCTTCATGGATTCAAGCCATTTCCAGTCTGACTTTGTGGTTCCTTGCCACCCAGAAAGGAGGTCTATTTCCCTTCACCTTACATTTTTCACCAATTTTCTCTGACTTGCTTTCTCCAATAGAGCAAGTGACATTGCAAATTTTGAGCCCAGGTCTCATTAGTCCTTGAGTGCTTCTGTCTCTCTCCCTCATAACTCTGCTGTGATCAAACTCAGGCTAGCTGCTTGAAGGATGAGACACCACATGGAGCAGAGGTACATGACCCAACTGAGGTCAACCTAGATCAGCCTAGAGTCAGCCACTCTCACCATGTGAGAGCCCCGGAGGGTCCACAGAGCTATCTATGTGACTTAGAGCAGACCACAGAGAAGCAAGGGAACCCAACCAGCACCACTCAGCTGACCCATAGGTTTGACAGTGATAATACGTGCTTGTTCCCTTACGTTTGAGTTTGGGGCAGCTTGTGGCACACCAAGAGCAAAGCCACAGCCACATAGGAGGAGTCTCCAGCCAAACCAAACTCCCCAAGCACTGTGACATCCCCACAAGTGGCATCTAAAGGAGTTTCTGGCAAGTTGAATTTCAGATATTTTGGTTCCAATGTGAAAAAGTCCCAAACAAGTTCTCTGGCTCCATCCCCGGCCTCCAGCCACCCACTCTAAGTAAGAAACTTGAACAACTTCTGTCAAAGACATTTCGCATCTTAACACAACAGTGGGTGAGAAACCCAAAGTGGTGAGCCGGCCTCCTCCCTGGCCTCACCCTATGAGGCACGGGGGTTTGCAGATAAAAATACTCTCCCCTCCTCTCCAGCATGGAAGCTGTCCAGGGTCAGCCTCCCACACACTTCCACTCAATTTCTGACTCTGGTTATAAAACCTTGTGCCCCAAAATAGAATTCAAGGGGATTTCATAGACATGTTCTCTGGCATAATTGCAGCGTTCCTGCAAACTTTGAGAAATTCAATTTCAGGCTCTGAATACACAATCTTCAAAGCCCTGCCCCCCAGGTATTAAACATCAGGATGAGCTGATTGATCTCTCCCCCCACCCATTGCTCCACGATGAGGGCAGCTGTTCTCAACTTGCTTCTGCCTCATTTGCCTTCCGTTGTTCACCCCGGCACCCTCCTCCAGATTGCTCAGCCGGGGTTGTCGAACCTGCCTAGTCCTCACTGGCTGCTCGGCCTGCTGTGGCTCCCAGGTACTCTTCTGTCCCTCTTCTCCCCTTGCCCTTTCTTTGCTCTCCCAGGACAAAGGCAGCCCCAGACACCCCTTGGTTCTGATCCCTTTAGTCACTACAGCCTCCCTTTTCCACCTCACACAACACAGGACTTGGAGCAAGGGTGGATGCTACAAAACATCCAGCATGCCCCCCTTATTCTACAGCTGGGACTGGAAAAGCCCGGGAGGGGGAAATTCAAGGTCAAATGTGCAGGTAGTGACCAAGGCAGAACAGAACCCCAAGACTGCACACCAAGGAGTCGGCTCCAGGTCTGGTTACCCATGAAATTCCAAAACAAGAGTAAAAATAAGGCCCATCATAAGAATATTGCTATTTATTAAATTCCTATAATATGCTGGGCACTGAACACATTGAATTATCATCATTATATTATAGATGGAGAAACTAAGGTACAGAGAAGGGAAGGGTCCTATCCAAGGTCACACAGCTGTTAAGTGACAGAGCAAAGATTTGAAATCAATGCCATGGCCTTAAGCCCACCTTGAATCCTGTTATGAATGCTTCTGCATATGCCTTTTCACATCTGCACTTTTGCTGAATCTAGTCTCTCCTAGGTCCTCCTGTCAGTTTCTAGGCTCCCCTTTGCACACTCATCTCACCACCTGCTGGTCTTAGGTGGGCCCTCAATGGCCATCAGAATGGATCTACTTTCTCGACAGGCCTCATCCCTTGCTGGCTGTGCAATGTTGTGCAAGCAACTTCATATTCAGTTTCAGCTCCCCCAATCCCTAGCACATAATAGGCTCTCAAGAAGAGTCCTCTTCAGACTCTCTCCCCCTCACACCTGTTTTCTGAGGACATAGGTGATTTTTTTTCCACCACATACCTCTGCTCGCCACAGTGTCCTGTCCCTGTGGGGTCTCCTCCCACTTCTCTGGGTACCAATGGATACTTCCCTTGCATGTTCAGTCTACATTAGAGCCCAGGCCCAATCACATATCTTTCTTTCTAGTGTTTACTACCCAACTAAATTGCAATTTCCTTATAGCTGGTGGCGTTCCTATAATCTCTGAAGTACCTAAACCATCCTGCCAAATTGCCAGAGTATTGGGCATGACTGGTGCATTATGAATCCTAAATATCAGGATTCAATGGAGAAACACCTACTGATGCATTTCATTCATTCATCCAATCAATCAGTACTTTTCTCTTTCATGTGCCAGGCCCTGTGCCAGCACTAGGATAGAGGATGAAATATGCCTGAACCCCTTTCCTTGCCTAGCTCCCTGCCCAGTGAGCAGTCAGTCAGCAGTCACTGGGTGCCGCCTCCCCAGTGGCTTTTCCCTCCACCTTCCCAGCTGGGAGAGCTCTGACTATGATCACATGTTCCCAGGCCCCTAGCTCACTCAGACAAACCCTGGTCCATTTATGCCCCACTGGTCCCATTCTCTTGGCAATGATTGGTTTGGGCATGGCCACATGACCCAATTCCAGCCAATGAAACACAAGAGGAAGTTGGCTGGATGCATCCGGAAAAGAACTCCCTGATTAAAAAAAAAAAAAAAAAATGCCTTCTGCGATTTTTGTCTCCACAATGATCTTCTGTAAAGTCGAGATGGAGTCTTTCCTCTGAGAGTGGGGTAGGTTTAAATGAGACTACATATTTGAAAGTGCTTGTAATCGCCTGGTTTTATAGATTCTGTCACCCACGGGTACCTTTTCACTACGGAATGGCTCACCTAAAACTGGGCTGGAGCTCTCTTAAATCATCTCCCTGTTCTTCCTCCCCTCTACATCCGGGCCCCACTAACCTTCCAGCCCAGGCGTGATCCCTCATTCACCTCTCTTCCTTCAGACACTTTTGCATGATATTCTTCTTTTATTCTTTCACCCCAAATAGTTTAGTCTTTGACTCCACTCCGGGAATTCATCATCAGGAGACGCCTGCTCATTTGCCCAGGGGCTCACATCAAGAATGTGACAGTGTTGCCTATGATAGCAAAATTCTGGACACAACCTAAGTACCCATGAGGAAGGGATTTGTTCAATTAATTATGGCAGAGCCACTTATAAAAGATGAGGTGGAGACATATTTATTGATATTTAAGATGCCCATACTCTATTATTATCTGCGTACCTATCAGTCATAGAGAAATATCTGGAAGAACATCTGACAACATGTTAACAGGAGCTAGCTGTTCCGTGGCATTTTCATCTGAATTTTACTTTCTTCTTTATACTTTTTGATACCATTTGAATTTTATATAATCATTATGTAACAGCTCTATAACCAGGGGGAGAAAAAGCTACTTTTATTTTGAAAAGAGAAAAAATACATATAGACTGGCAGCCAAGATCCACCCTCTTTGGGCAGTCTTCCCTACAGTCATGTGAGGCAGGATCGGAGAGTCTGCTGCACTCCTGCTAACCTAGAGCCCCCTCCATGACACCTGCCTCTGCCTGGAAGCTTTCTAGTGCTGTGAACACAGTACTGGGCGGGGCCAAGCTCTATGGGCTAGAAAACTCTCTCTCATTGAGCAGGAACCACTCTTGGTCCTAACTCTGCCTTCAAAGAACAAACCCAGGGCTCCTCTCTCTCTCTCTCCATGCACTTGTCACTCTCCACCTCAGACACTCAGCAAGTGACAATGATTTCCTGGTGGATGCCCCATTCAGGGCAGAGCATGAGCAAAAGCTTGGAGATGTACAGGCACAGGGCCTATTGCGAGGATGCTCTAGACTAGTGAGACAGCATGGAAAGATGAACCCAGGGCAAAACTAGAAAAGTCCACATTGGCCATGATGGGGAGATTGGCTGTCGCCTCACAGCGCAGTGGTTACAGTATATTAAAACACGAACATTTTTGGCACCATAGCCAAAGTAATTAAAAGACTCAAATATATCTCAATAAATGCCAGGCACAGTGGTGCATGGCTGTAATTGCAGCAGCTCAGGAGGCTGAGACAGGAGGATTGTGAATTCAAAGCCAGCCTCAGCCTCAACCTAGTGAAGCCCTAAGCAACTTAGCAAGACCCTGTCTCTAAATAAAATATAAAAAAAGGGCTGGGGAGGGCTGTGGCTGTGGCTCAGTGGTAAAGCACTTGCCTAGCATGAGTGAGGCACTGGGTTCGATTCTCAGCACCATAAAAAAATAAATAAAGTTCCACCAACAACTAATAAAATATTTTTTAAAAGGCGGGGGTGCTGGGGATGTGGCTCAGTGGTTAAGCATTCCTGGGTTCAATCCCCAATACCAAAAAAAATTTTTTTCAACAAGATATTACTATTTCAGCTTACATCCTACCTAAATCAGTTAGTGTAGGCTAAGTTAATCTGCAGTGACAAACAAGTCCAATACACTAGTGGCTTAAAACAAAGGCATTTTTCTCACTGATGCTACAGGGCCATTTCAGCATGACTGGGGTCCTATCCTCTGGTTTTTGTTCAAACAATCACACTGGAGGAGGCTCTATCCTATGCTACCTAAATCAACAATAAACAAAAAGGGGGAAACAGCCTGTTGGTTATTAAAGCTTCATATAGAAAAGACGAAATCACTTCATCTCAAAGTTCATTTGCAAAGGCAAGACAAATGGCTATAACTAATATCAAAAAGGAGAAAGTTTTCAATATATCATGTGACTAGAGAAGAAGTTGGAGATACTTCTATATTGCTAATGACTAGCCAAATTCCTACTTTATAACAAAAAGAGAGAAGAGGAAGGGGGGAAGGAGGAAGAGGACAAGGGAAAGAGATGATGTGCATTGATTTTTTTGGAGAGAGTTGAACTTTCCTAGCCTCATGCTCTTATCTACTCCTGATGGCAATATTCTGGAGATTCCATTCATAGTGGCATCTGTCCCTGATGCCAGTTCTCAAATACTGCATCTCTTACATACCCTGCCTATAGGCGTGCCCTCTTCACATCCTCACCACTAAAGGCTTGCCCATCATGATCGCTAGCTGTTCACCTCAACATCTCATTTTCTCAAATAGCATCAAAAGCAGATTTTTCAGTTGATCACAATTTGATGGCCCATCCTGAGTCCCTATAGAACACAGGACAACAGTCACCGTTTAGGCATGGTGGACTTATCCTAGAGTTGTGTTGTCACTGTTTTTTTTTTGGGGGGGGGGGCGCTATTTGAATTCATAAGAAATAAAAAAAAAATCCACCTTATTTTCATGAACCACCTACTATGTGCCAGGACCCAAGAATGCAAAGAAGGAAGAAAGTTAGGAAGGAAGGTAAGCTGGCCCAATCAGTCCCACCTTCTCTAAAGCCCAGTGGCAACTGGGCAACAGATGTTGAGTCCTGTTTCCATTTGGGGGCACAGCCTATTCTTCCCACAACTTCGCCCTACAAGGGGCTAAAACTTTATTCTTTCCAACCTCCAGCTCACGCAACCTGGGGGGATCCGACAGCAACATCTTTGTACCAGTGAGCTGCTGGCCACCCAGAGTGGAATGAGAAACCCAAGGCCTGGATTGGAGATCTGGCTTCATCAAGCAAAACCACCTTATGAGGAAAGGAAGTTGATGTTTATCAGGCCACATCACAGGCTTGCTGTGAGAATGAAGAGATCTACATATTGGTGAAAAGTCCCATCCATGACAAGGTGCATTGGTGAGAAAGAGTAATGGCTGACATCGTGAGGAGCTTCCTGGGTGCTGTTTTGAGGACTTCTATCTTATCCATGAGATAGGTACTATTCATATCCTTTTTTACAAATGAGGGGAATAAGAGCCCAGAATCCACTTTCCCAAGATCACATGGACATAATTTTGAGCTCTTCAGGCTTGAATGGAGGTGCTGCAAATGTGGACTAAACAGCCATTGTTTTCTCCTTCGAGAGACCTTTGGGTTCTTCACAACTGGTGTTAGCTTTGGGGGAAAGGAGAGCTTATTGGGTTGAATTGTGCCCCTCCCAAATGATAGGCTGAAGTACCTGCCATGTGACCTTATTTGGAAATAAGGTCTATATAGATGTAAAAAAATAAGATCAGGTGAAACTCACTTACAGTGGACCCCAATCCAGGATGACTGCTGTCCTTATGAGGAGAGAGATTTGGAAACAGAGAATAAGACACGAAGAGAAGACAGCCTTGTGAAGACAGGTAGAATTTGGAGCGATGCAACTACTAATCAAAGAATGTTAAAGATTGCCAGTGACTGCTGGAGGCTAGGAAGTGGCAGAGGATTCTTCCCTGGAGTCAGAAGAGAGAGAGAACAGCACTACTGTCACCTTGATTTGGGGCTCCTAGCTTTCATAACTGTGAGAGAAAAAATGTCTGTTGCTTCAAGCATCCAAGTTTATGGCAATTTGTTACAGCAGCCTTGAGAAACTAATATGATCATGCATTGAGTGTCTACCATTTTCTGACACACTGGGGAGGTTGAATGAAATAGGAACCCAGAACCTAAAATGTTCAGTTTGGCAGATCTGGCTCAGTCATAACTCTGACCTACATAAAATAAATAATAACAAATCTTTTCACTTTTTCTGTCAGATCAAGGAGTTGGACCAGTTATTCTCCAAGGGACCTCTTGGCCCTAAAGTTCTCTGGCCTGCTATGGTAAGGATGGGTGGGAAAGAGCAGGTAGAGAGGCAGCCTCCCCTCTCGAGCCCCATGTGTATCACGGCCTTCTCTGCTCCTCTGCCTCTAGATTCCTGCAGATTGCTGCCACTCCTTCTACCCAGGGCTGAGACTAGCATCCAATGCCTCCAGAACCCCATCCATGCACAATTCCCTTTCTCTATTCTTTCCAGAGCTCCAAGAAGGATATCCATGACTTTAGAATCCAGAAATCTGAAGTCCCACAGCAGGGATGGTGTAAAATGTTCAGGAGATGTTCAGAGACTCTGCAGAGATGGGAAACAGCACCCTGGTCCTTGGGCATCAGAAGGGGAACATCTGAAGACATAACAGTGAGAAAAGCAGAGGCCAAACATCTAGAGGTTAATCATAGGAGTTGAGAGGGCAGGGAGGCATTGAGAGATGCCTACAATCTCATTTGCCATGTGACCATGGGCAGTTTTCCAAACCTCTCTGGTCCTAAGCTAACACTCCCTGCTTTTATTCAGTAAAGCTGATGATAAAAAGTACATCACATGGCCGGGTTCACAGCGAGCCCTTGATGAATAGCTACCTGGTTATGGATTCAGGGCCCTAGTCTTCTCCTAGGTGAGTGTGTGTGTGTGAGAGACAATAGTATGAAGTCAGAACCTGGAGGTGGCAGAGGAAACTGCTCACCTGGAGAGCGGTGATAGAGTAGGAGGTTCAGAAGAAACACTTCTGATTAGAACTACCCATTAAAGCCATTTGTGCTACTACTTGCAGTCCCTGATTCCTTTCTGGGCAGAAGGATATAAAGAGGACAAAGCATCAAACAGGTACAGATCATTATTTTCACTTTTATCATTGCACAAGGACATACAAACTCATCTGCTCAGTCTTTATCATGTTCATCTACCAAACTCGCCCCCATCCCACAACCATTTTCTTAGGCTGAGCCCAGTACAAGCTTTGATCATTTTCCTAAGTCCCACCTTTTGATTTTTAAATAAGGAGGCAGGTTACTCCACCACTATAGAACCCTGCCTAGATGTTACATTACAACATAACAATGTTTATGGCACCTGAGCTGGTACCAGAAAACACAGGGAGGCATTTGGTTTCTCTGCCATATTCACCCTCCTAAAACAAAAAAACCAAAGGGTCTTCTCTTGGCTTGGTAATGAGGTTAGCTGCGGCTTGCTCAGCACCCGCCCTGCACCCTCACCATTTGTTTACTAACTCAGGGCTGCTTCCTATTACTTAAGAATCTGATGAAAGCGATGGGACCCCTTTCCTTACACTCCAAAAAATGCCCAGCCTTATAAGATATTATGTTTGGTGGACGGAAGGGGTTTGCCATCTTCTGCCTTCCTCACTTCCCTGTGAGGAATGTGCTTCCTCATTCCCCAGGGTCCCTTCTCTAGGGGGAGAATCCTCAGAGTTCACTCTGCCATACCCCCCTCTCCCTAGCTCTGCCCTCAAAGAAGAGGAGTCTTATTTTATTGGTCAACTTGGGAAGAGGGATGGGGGTAGGGTTATCAGAACTGCCATTCTTCCTGTTGGGAGGGAGCTTCCTGGACCATAAGCATGTCCTCTGTTCTGCCTCTCTCCCTGAAGGTTTATCTGGGTAGGACAGGACCTCCATGTGGACACCCTCTTGGAGGTCACCTGGAAGGCCCCCATTTGATACCTCTCCCAAACTTGAAGCCTTGACCACTAACTTCACCTCTTTGTCTCTGGAAGAAAAATCATGCATTCATCCTTTGGTATCCTCAGTACATTGGTTCTAGGACACTTCCCCATGCCAAAATCCACAGATGCTCAAGCTCCCTCACATGACATTGTGTAGTATTTACACTGACCTTCCCACATACTTTAAACCATCTCCAGACCATACTAATACAATGTAAATGCTTAAGTAAGTTATCATGCTGTATTGTTTAGAGAATAATAATAAGGAACAAAATTTATACATGTTCAATGCAAACATAATTTTTTTCCAGTTTCCCTCTGTGGTTGCTCAAATCCACAGATGTGGAACCTGTGGACAGGGAGGGTCAGTTGTGTTTTCTTCCTCCACTTTCCATCCCTCAACTTGCTGTAGGTGTGTAGAGGAGAGATTATAGTTATGAGGGCGGCTCATGCACAATCCTGGACCCTTCCAACTTCCGAGAAGTCTGAAAGAGCAGACACCTTTCAACCCAGCATCACCTCACCAGTCAAGTGATTTGGGTCTGAACTCTTAAACTTCTTTGGGTCTCAATTTCCTCATTTATAAAATAGGGAATTGTAATAACTGTTTTTCAGTTTCTGAATTTGACACTTGACATCTTGAGGCCTTGCTGACCCTGGAGGGACTCCCCACCCCAGGGATACTCAGTTTCTAGAAAGATTCACCTATGAAAGTGTGCCTTTCACATGCAAGCCACCAATCGGAAGCCCATGCTCCCAGACAACTCCTTTATGGAACTCAGGCATTCTGGGCCACTACTTCCCTGCCTTAATCATCCCAGATTTGGTACCAGATAACTAGGGACAGCCATTATGCCCCAGAGTCTGCTGAAATGAGCCAAACTGCTTCCCCTGCCCCACCTGTGTCTTCCCGAAGAAACCACAACAAAGACTCCTGCGCCCTTTCCACTTGCTCCCTCTGCTTCCTGACTGCACCTGGGGGCTTCCGTAGGCCCTGCCTGGTGTGGCATACCCTCTCCTCTTGGGAACTCTAACTGTCTTTTCTATGGCAGCTGTCTCCTGGTCTGTTGGCCTTGCCACACCTGAATAATAATAAACCTACATTTTAAAACAGGGATAAGATTACCTCTCTCATGATTGCTATGAAGATTAAGATAGATAAACAGCATACAGTCTCATACAGCATCTGGCATAGGGAAGGACTTCTATTTATTTTTTAATTTTTTTAAATTCATTTTTTTAATTTATTTTTTGCAGTGCTACACCCCAGCCACAGCTGAGCCTTTTAAAATGTTAACTTTCTTTTCTTTTTCTCCTATCTCTATCTTTCCAGGCTCTTTCTACATCTTCTGGCCCTCAACTTTCTTCCTCCCTAGATAAGTTACCTAATTTGTAGGAACCAGTGTAAACTGAAAAATCTCAAAAATGACTGAGATTTGCAACATGATGATTGGAGAGCATTAAGTCAAGTGCAAGGATCCTTCTCAGTGCCACCCGCCCCCTCCACATCACTCTCACAAAACTGGCCCTGCTCCCTCCTCCTTTCGTCCTTTCCATCAACTTCTCTTTTGCTTCCCAAATCTTTCTAGCCTGACTTTTCAATCCCAGGCCCTAAAAGTTAATCACCCCCTCTTTGTTCTTTGTTACTAGATTCAAATTTTTAGATCTATCAAACTTTAATGATTCCACTTAATTCGGGAGGGAGGAAAGGAGGCCAATCTAAATTAATAAGAAGTCTGATAAATAAGTCATTACTAAAGAAATGCAGTTTTATTGCTGTCAGATTTATATGGCAACAGAGAGGTGACACAAAGAGGAGGGGAGGGAGGAGGAAGTTAGATTTTTCTGGTATGTGATTTAACAAATGGAAAAGATTTAATTTATAATGAGAATATTTCTTATTTGCAAGCGATACAGCTAAAACCTCTGTCCCTCAACTAAGTTAATATTTCTCTTCTGGGCAATCAGTTTGCTTGGTGAAACCCCTTTGCTGCTACGGGCTGATAAAATTCATCTGCACTGATTCTGTATAACAAAATGACTTCCATGACCTTGCAGGCAGTTCATAGTATAGATTGGATCATGGAAAAGTCAAACAGAAAATTCTGTATGACAAATTCTCTCTCTTGCTTCCTTCCTACTGAATCGTTAAGTCTCCAGAGCATCCTAAAATTCAGAAGGTCTCCCTTGCCACCACACGCCATGCTTGGACTTAAACTCTGCTGGCTTGTAGTGTTTCAGAGCTAACACTTGTCCTGTGGCAACTGGATCTGGACCTGTTTGGGGAGTGGTATCCCCAAACAGTCTGCATAGCTCACACCTCTAAGCTTTAGCAACCTGGGCCTGGAATTATTCAAACCCTCTACCACTGCCATCCCCGAACTCCGACCTCCACAATCTGTCAAACTCCTAATTTATGTTTCAAGGTCCAGCATAAAGGAAAGTCCCCTCCTCCATGAAGCTGTCTGATTTTTCCAGGCAGAATCTGTCTCCCTGTCTGCTTCCAAACCACATCAATTATAGCATTTGCGCTACTGGCTACCAGTCACCCGCGGGCCTCTTTGAGAGGACTATGAGCACCCTGGGCTCTGGTGTCACCATCTTTGGGAGGCTCTGCAGTCCATCAGTTAAGTAGTAGAAGTGGTCCCAGCACCACAACCACCAGGGGCATGTACATGGTAATGCCAACTTCACATGCAGCCTTGTGCAGATTAAATCAGTTGACAACCCAAGCATGCTTAGCCACAGAGCCTGGCAAAAAGCAAGTCCTCAAAAAATATTAACAGCTCTCTCAGACACAGGCCTATAAACGCCACAAAGTTACAGGGTGGCCATGTATCCCAGTGTGACTGACCCTTTCCATTTATGCCTGTGGTCCTGGTGCTGTTATCAGTCATGCCCCTCTTCCTCTCAGAAGTGTCTCAGTTTGGGTGATAATTTATGTAGCCAGGCTACCTGACTGGAACTTGGGTCTGTTTTACTTACCCAGGTGTTTCTGGTATATCAAACAGTGCTTAGCACATAGTAGGTATATACTGCAAAAGTGTCACATGAATGAATGTATCTTCAGTGCCTAGCAAATGCCTTGAATCTGGTAGGAACTTTATTGCTAGTTATAGTTGACCTCTGAGTTATTTACAAGTACTTTTTCACTTAGAGAAGGCAAGAATCAAGGTTTGGTGAGTGAGCGAGTGAAGAAGCCCCATTCCCCACCTCTGGTGCCAGGAGGGCATGCTGCTCCCACCAGACTGTGTGGCAAGAGGGTCTCTTCCTGGGGCTGCAGCAGGGCCCTGTTTTCATTTCCCGATTAGAAATAAGGTATTGATTTCCCTGTGGAAGCAACAGGAGAGCATAGCCCAGAGTTGGCCCACGCAGCCAGGTACAGTGGGTTCCTGAGGGTGCTGGCTCTGGTCTCCACTGAACATTCTATGTAGAGGCACAGGTTCCAGCCAGGGCTGCCCTCACCACCCCACACCACCACAGGGGAGAACCCACCTAATCTAGGTGCCAGAAGCAGAAGGAAGAGAATGGGAATGATTAACCCTTTCTGCCCTCCCTTCCAGGCTCAGAAAGGAAACTCACAAGCAGGTAGCCAAAATATTCTGGCCACAGACCATGCATTAAGCATGATGGTAAGAAGTTTAGGAACATTCACTCCTTCAACCACCAGAAAAGCCCTATGAAGTGGCTTCTCCTGTTTCACATGAGGGGGAAACGAAGTCAGAAAGAGGAAGTCACACAGCAAGTAAAAGACAAAAGTCCTAGAGCCCAAACCCCTCAGGTGTAGAAACCAAACAGGAGTCTTCACCAATTTATCTTAACCCATCCTAAGAAAGCCCTGTTTTCCCTGTTCCTCTGACTGTGTGACCTTGAGGCTAGCTCACCCTCTCTGGGCCTGATGTCCCTTTTCTGAGGATAATGTTCCAGGAGGCTGTTTCTAGAGCTAGGACATCCCTGACCACCAGGATGTCCCTTTCTCCCGAGGCCACAGGGCAGCCGGGATGATCAGGCCTTGGGTGAATCCAAGTGTTCAAGAACTTAGTGGTCCACTGGTGAATGCATGAAGCATTCCTGCCCAAGTCCCCTTTCCCGAAGAGTATTTGACACCTGCCTGAAAAACATGACATTGCGGATCTGAAAGCTCTACTTACTGAGGAGGGGCTTCTGAGCTCCCTGTGGAGGAGTGGCATGTGTTTAGGGAAGGGCTGTGGACAGGATGGGGGATACCTGGAAAAGGTGATGAGGCCAGAGATGCGAAAAGCACTTTGCACTGGGTCCTCCACCACCTCTGCTCTTAGAAGCTGGAAACCACTTTTGTGGAGGCGAGAAGACCCCAGCCCAGAGTCAATGTTCATAGCTCTGGACATGTCCCTAATCCAAGGGAAATAGCCAGAAGAAAGGAGGTCCCCCAACACTAAAGGGGAGCCAGGTAAAGAAATCAAAGGCAGCAGGGAAGGAGGAAATTTGGGGGCTTCTAGCACCTCGGACGACCCCCACCCCCAAGTTCAGCGCAGCTGCTCAGCCCAGAAAGTTTGCGCGCCACAGGCGCAAGGCTTGCCCCCTCCCCGGCCGGGCCGTAGC
>NW_026000168.1:15133411-15233216 GCF_001458135.2 Marmota marmota marmota
CCTCCTCCCTCCTCCCCGCTCCCTCCGCCCCCGCGCGCTCCCCTCAGGCCCTCCCCAAACTCTGCACGGACAGCGCCCCGCTGGATCCAGAGCGCACCATCCCATCCCATCCGCGCCCCCTCCAAGCACGCGTAGGGGCGTCTGGAGAAGGGTCTCCAGCTTCTCCCTGGGGCGCCATCTCCAGGTACCTTCATCAGCACCAGCCCCTTACTCACCCCACCCCCATCCGTAGCCTGGCCCTTGAAGGCACCCCTCCCCACTCTTCTCCATGGGTCACAGTGCCCCAAGGCTCCCTGGCACACTAAAACCTGTGGACCGGTCACACGGGGTGGAGTGAACTGGGATGCGGAGTTGATATAGAGGGAGGCGAGCTCAGGATCAGGGAGCTGGGCACCACTCCTATGGAGTTTAGCCCAAGGGCTCTTAGACCCTCGGGAAAGGATCAGGGAGGGAACTAAGGTACTGGCTGGCCCAGCCTCCTGCCTGGCCCTGGCTAGGGCCTGAGAAGTCTAGGACAGAGGCCCCAGCCTGCCTGCAGAAAAAGTCGAAAACCCCAGGCACACACGGAAAGCACCTTCCCAAGGCAGGCTTCCCCTCCTTGGCGCAGGCCCCAGTAGCTGAAAAGCCTAGCTCCACCAGGAAGCCAGGAGGGCCACCTGACTCCCATCGCCTGGGTCTGCTCCATGGCATCAATTAGTCATGCCCACTTGCTTATTTATTTATTGGCTTTATAAAAAGCCAAATGCACTGCTCACAAGGAGAAAGGAGAAGATGGGCCCCCACCAGGTGGGAGTGGAGTGGGAAGAACTAGACCATGGTAACTGCCCTCCTCTGGTCTTGACTTAATGAGTGAGGGCCTTGGGGAGACCCTGGGTTCTGGGTATCTCCAACGCCTGCTTCCTGAGAATGGCTGGGATCTTGCCACCATTCACAGCACCCACATTGACCATGGCCTGCCCTCTACAGTCCTAGGATGGGACAGAGGTTATTCACTATTGGGGACTTAAGTTTAAGAGGAAACAGAGGCAGCCTGAGAGGCCAGTGACCAGAAGGAAATCCCACAAATGTGAGCGGAGGTGTCTCCTGGCTCTTCTTGGCTCAGAGCATTGCCTTCTCACTGTTCCACATTCGGCTTGGCACGTGGCACTTGCATCTCCTGCTATATCCAGGAGCATCCAGAGGACGTTCCTCCATAGATGCCCCACCAACCCACATCTCCTCCCACCTTGCTATCCCAGTAAATGACACTGCAGTGCCTCCTGATGGCCAGCGCTAGCCATTCCCACCAGGCCTTCACTGAGGGGGCCTCCACAGTCTCCCCATCAGTCTGCTCTCTTGTCTGTTGAAGAGCTCAACACGTTTCAGATTCTCACAGTGATATGCTCTCAACCTCCCTTCTGCTGCCACATGAAGCCAGATGTGGATTATGCCCGGTCCTGCTTTAAAACCTTTCAGGGCTCCCCAATGTCCTCAGAAGTCTCATAGCCTCAGAATGTCATTCCAGGCCTTTCCATGGCCTTTTCTACCTTGATTAACAATGTCCTTCCCCATATGCACAAAGCACTGTGCATGTCATCCTTCAATGAAGATGTCTTTCCTCTCTTTCAATCAGTGTCTGCCTAGTCATGCTGCTAAGGCTTGATCTTAGTAGTGATCTCTTCCTATGAAAACTTTAGAAACCAGAAAACAAGTTGAAAAGGCAAAAAGGAATATGCAGCAAAAGCCACAAAACAAGAGGAATCTCAGTGCAGAAGTGAGTGGCATCATAAAAGTACCAGTGACAAAATTCATTAGCTGTTTGACTTTGGGCATGGCCTCAACCTCTCTGAGCTTACTGGTGCATCTGTTAAAAGGCTGACCAATTGCATAGCTTCATTTGGCTATGACAAGCATTTAATAAACGATCGCTACAGTTGCTTGTGAACACCTATTATGTGCTAAGGCAGCGGGGGTTTTCAAAGATGATTGGGTAAGGACTTGGGGGACAGCGAGGATTATCAAATGCCTGTAAGGACTATGCAATACCAAGCAAGGTGGTTTTGCTCTGGCTTATGGCTCTCTTTTCTGGAATCTACCAATAAGAGAAAAGCAACAATGTATGTGAGGTGACAAATGGCAGCTGACAGTGGCTCTGTGTTGGAAGGTAATAAGGCCTGATGGGGTCTGTGGCATCACCCAGTGGAATGGGTAAAGCTACTACTCAGCGCGGTTCGACTGTGGCCATACAAAGTCAACCAGATTGCCAGTTTTGTGTTTTCAGGAGAAGGTGGACGTCTGAATTTTTATGTGAACATTCTTGATTTTTCAATGTCATCAATTAACTTAAAAAATTTTAAACTCTTAAGGCCAAACACAACGTAACTATGGTCAGCTTTTGGCCATCAGGCTAGCAGTTTATGACCTCTAGGTCAGTAGGTGGACAATCAGTGCTATTTGTTGTCTCCCCTGGACACACACACAGACACCCTCTTCTCTCCCTGGAAGACTGTGGTCATCTCCATCTCAGAGACACTGCAGACCAGGGGAATGGAATGAAAGAGGCGCCTCAGTACAGATGGCGAGATGGGGAAGGATAAGCAGGTAAGGATTAGAGCAGATGGCCTGCTCTGTCCCTGCTGCACTTGGAAACTTAGACAAGTCCCCTGTCCTCACTGAGCCTCTTTCCTCATCTGACAACTGCCAGGCAGTGGGGCAGGGGAGGGTGTAGACCTACTCCCATGTGGCAAAGGTTACTTGAGGTGACCAGTGTGTGAGAGCTGAGGACACAGGAGGCTGCACTCACAACTCAGAAGCCCATCTGGCGGAGAGGAAGCGTCGCCAATCTGGACACCCAGGAGAAGTCTTACTCCACTAAAAATAGGACCTTGACAGACTCTTAAAATTTGAAGACTTCTTGAGAGATGAAACTGGCAGCAAATGCCAAAGGAGATGGCCGCTTCTCTCTGCTGGATGAGGAAGAAGAGATGGGGAAGTGGCTGGCACTTGGCGAGCCAGGGCGCATGTCGTCCCCGAGTTCATAAGAAGAGAGAGAAGCTGGGTCCCTACTGTCATCCTGTGAGCAAGGCAGGAGCCAGAAATATTTAAGAGCAAAACTAAGGATGGTTGTGCAATCTCAGGGACAGAGTCAGAAGATAAGCACAGGGCTCCTTGGAAGCCCCTCAAATCTAGTTCTGACGTTCTGGGATTAAGGGTTCCTTTGTAAATTTCTTTGCTTCCCACAATGACGTCGTGTTGCTATTTTAGTCAAACTGAAAGTAAGTGCCCGTGCACAACACAATAATCTTATTCACAACAAAAAAGGAGACATCTAAATAAATTAGTGAGATAGACATTCATTAGATGGAAGCCACCTTTAAAAGCATGCTCTCAGGAGCTGAGGTTGTAGTCAGCGGTAGGGCAGTCGCCTAAAACATGAAAGGCACTGGGTTCGATCCTCAGCACCACATAAAATAAACAAACAATAATAAAGGTAGTGTGTCCAACTACAACTGAAAAAAAATATGCTCTAAGATAGATTTTTACCAACTTACCTGTTACCAGGACCTGTGAAGAGATCCCTGAGCCTGAGGCAGGTCTCCTTATGGGAATCTCCAGGAGGAGGCTGGACAGGTGTATCTGACACCTCACTCCACCCCATCCTATGATCTAGAAAGTTCGGCTCACACACTAAGCAGACATTTCTTAGAAAAACACAACCCATATACATAGCCAAGGTAAAAGTGCCACCCATAAAGATTTCACAGGGCTTTATCCTGCTAGGACATGGGGCGGGGGGGGGGGATGTCCTCCTCTACACATTTCAGATGCTGTGAGGGTCTTTTACAGTAATGATGGAGGCAAGTCCTACTTGTGCAAATTTAAAACTTAAATGAAAAGGAAAAAAAATACTAAGTGCTGAAGCAACCTCAAGAAGGAACAATTTAGTCTCCAGAGAGCCGTTGATGAAGACTTCTAGGGTGGAATTTGTGCTGGGTTTTGAAGAAACAGTGAAAATGACAGAAATCACAGTTAAACACTGTTGGGTACGATGCTTGGTATCTTCAACATGCTGGTTTCACCCTCCTAACAATTCTGCAGGGCAGATGTGTGTGAGCAGATGCTGTAGATAGCCCATCCCGCCCTCTACCTGGCAGGTACACCCAGCCCCCAGCTCTGAGGGTGCTGCCTGTACCCTTCACCTGTACCCTTCTCTGGAGGACATTCTCTTTGGCCAGTGGGAACCACTAGGTGGCAAAAATCTTCTGAGGTGCCATTTACACTCCTGGGCTACCCACTGGATCAGAGTGAGAGTGGTCATCTCCATACATTTATTTAACACATGCGCCTCCCCAGCACCACCACCCCCACTGCCCCCACAAGACATGCAGCATGCCGGGTCCTTGCAGCTGAAATACAGGGTTCAAAGACATGCATGGCCTTAAGCTGAGATGTAGAAGGGGATCTGGAGAGGGGACAGGTTCATGAAAACTCCAGTTTGCTCAAGAAAGCAAAACTGGGCCACTTTAGCAGGGTTCTGAGGTAAGAGAAGGTAGGCACAGGTGGACATAGGGGGGCATAAGGGAGAAATGAAGAAGTGCTTGGAACTCCACTTCTCCATGCAAAAGAATGAGCTTTGGGCTGAACTTAGACCAGTATGGCAAGGAAGGACAACTCCAGGCTTGCAAATATCTTGACTGGCTGATTCCTCCATGGTTCTGTATTTATTAAGGTAAAATTAAACAAGGACAAAGAGCTGGTCTTGTAGTTCTAAGGATGCAGTCCCCCTCGAGATCAGATGGGGGCTCTTCACCTCACTTGAAAGTCACAGATTTGATGGAGAACACTGGGGATTCAAACTGACTCAGATTTAGTATTTTGCCAGGGATGGCTGTGGGAACAGCTAATGCAGTTGTGGGCAGGAAACCTTGTCACGTCAGGGACTGCAGACAGTGCTTGGGATGGAGAGGAGTTTCCTGGCCACATTTGGATTGTGATGTACCATAGGGACAAATATGTTCTGCAGGACCAGGGAGGATAGGGTGGGGCTACCAGAGATCAGACTGCAGCCCCCAGAGGGCATGGTCTTTGCAGAGACCTTAGGCTGAGCCCCTTTTCTGGGAGAGAATGTGGACCGAGTAACCTCTGGCTCTGTGCTGGGAAGCATAAGGCCCAGCGGTGGCAGTGGTGTCTGCCCTGGTGAATGGGTACAGCCACCACTCAGCCTCATGTGTCTTGGGCCAACCAGGGACACCAAGCTAGATTTCCAGTTTCCAAGAGAAGCTGGACATCGGGATTTTTATTAAAACACTCTTGGTTTTTAAATGCCATCAAATAACTAAAAACTTTCTAAATTCTAAGAAGACCAAACACAATACAGCTATGGGAAGATTGGACCGAGGATGTGATTTAATCCAGACCTCGGAGAACCTGACCACCCAAGTAGAAGAAAGAGGGTAGGAGTGTGGAGGGTGGCTGAGAAGGAAAGGACTTTCTCCCATAAATATTTGGTCTTTAAATGTCATCTTGGAAGAAGATGCAGCAGCCTTTTGATGGTGAGACTCTGTGTGGCATTCAGAAAAGGTGTTGTTAGTGCCTCTCTGTGTTCCCTTGGCAAATAAGTTTGTCTTTTTGCTGGAGAACTTTTGTCTGACCACCAGCCCACATGCAGGGCAAGCCTGCCCTGTGAGGGAGCTAACATCTGCTATGAGCGGCTCTCAAGGAGGAACTGATGGGAACAGATGTCCATGTTCTCCAGTTCTCTTGCCCTCGGGCATGATGACCATGAGGTTTGTGTTCTCCAATAGCCTCCAGAGGACCCTCTAGTTGCCGTGGTGGTAAATGGCTTGATGACACTCCCCTGTCTGCCACTCTTCCCTGACTCACTCCCTGCTTCTTTTCTGATGGTTCCTGGAAGAACCTCCCTGCACCTGAGTCTTTGTTTGTCTCAGGGTCTGTCTCTGGAAGAACAGAAACAGTAGAGCATCCCACTTAAACTCATGGGCTTTGAGGCCCAAGAACTCAGGTTCAAGCCTCAGTTCTGGTCCTTACCTGAAGCAGGTTCTCAAATTTTCCAAGCCTCCATCTTCTAAGCTTAGGTTTGGGAAGTCCCCAAAAGGCCCATGTGTTGAAGGCTTGGCCCTTCATGTGGCACTACTGGGAGGGGGCGGAAGCTTTAGGAGGTGGTGCCTGGTAGGAGGAAGTTAGGTGGTGGGGGTGTACCTTGGGATATTGGGACCAAAGCCCCCTTCCAGTCTCTCTTTGCTTCCTGGCTGCTATGAGATGCACGGTCCTCTGCAATATGCTCCTGCCATGATGTCCTGTGCCAAAACAGGCCCAAGAACCATGGACTGAAACATTGAGCCAAAATAAACCTTTCCTCCTTATAAGTTGTTTGTCGGGTATTTTGTCACAGTGTCAGAAAGCTGACTAGCACAACTTGTGTTTCAAGTGAGGGTGAGACAATAACTGTACCAACCTCATATGTTTGTAATAATTCATCCATTTATGTATTCATTCATTCCACAAATGTTTATTAAACATCTGTGATATACTAGGCGTTGTTACAGGCTGTGGAGACACAGAAGGGAATGAGACAAAATTTCTGAGCTCATGAAGTTCACATTAGTGAGGAAATCAGATACTAAATAAATATGATAGCAGGCAGAGATGCGAAGCTAAAGAGAAAATATAAAACTGAATAAAGAATGATTGGGGTTATTTTAAACTCTAGCAAATTAAAGGAGATAATGCATACAAAGTGTTGCACATGCTGTACAACACATAATAAGCACTCAATAAATGTTTGCTAATAAAATATTCACTACTGTCCTTATTATACCCTTCTCTCCCCTACTCCCTCCCTTCTATCTGCTCATTAATTCAGCTAAGAAATATTTCTTGGTAACCTCCTCAATGCCAGGCCCTCTGCTGGGCTCTAGGGATACTTTGATGAGCAAAATGAATATCATTCTGACTTTCTTGGACTCATAGTCTGTGGAGAAGATGGTAAAAACACAGATTATAACACATTTGCATACTGAAATAAGCAGTCAGTGGGAAACTAAACTAGGCACTATGAGGGAAGAAATGGGCCTCTACACAGTTCCTTGCAATTCCACACAGATCTACAATTATTTTAAAACCAAAGTTAAAATGAGAATGGGGGGGTAAGCCATGGGCAGCCATTGATAGTTAATAAGTCAGGTGATCTGAACAGACCGGCAGTTTGAAAAGATCCTGTTGATTTCCTTGAGGATGTGAGGGGGGAAGCAGGTAGGAGGCCTGAGGATGATTCAGGGGAGAGAAGATGCTGGCTTGGACCCTGGTGTGGCAGTGGAGGTGGTGGGAAAGGGAAGGCATTGAGAGCTGTTGGGAGGTCTATGGTGACCAGTTATGGACTGGCTTGCTTGGAATGGAGGGAGGGACTGGCCCAGATTTGCAAAAATATCTCTGAGGTCAACAGGGAAGGTTTTCTCCATTGTAGGTTTCAGGTGGGGCATGGCCACCCAGAGCAGGGCTAAGAGCCCTTCTTGTCAAGCTGACAGAAGAAAGAGTAAACAGAACTCAAGCTCCACTTTCTGCACAAAGAGAGGGAACCTCCCGCTGGACACAGAAGAGCTGGGTTCATGGAACTCCCAAAGAAGAGAGGAGGGGTACGCACCTGGGGGCCCTTGAGCATCCCAAGCCTGAAGAGGACCCTCAAGTCCTGAAAAAATGCCCAGATACACAGCAGAGCCATCACCTGGGTCCTGAAATATCTCAGAGGACTCTGGGAGAAATGCCAGAAGGCTGGAGGCAGAGAGATCTTGTCTTGATTTTCAAATGAAAGAAGTGACATTCTGGAAATTACATCCCCAGGCACTTGACTGATGGCCATTACTGTGATGGGAGGGACCAATGTGGGTGTGAGTGGCTGCCCCATGCTGGGTCCCACCCAGGCACTGCAGGTGGACAGTGTTGGACCCTCAAAGGTGACAGAGCTCAGAGTCGCACAGAGCTGTGTGGTACACTAAGGGCGAGGCTGCGGGGAGGGTCTATCGGCTCAAGAACACCTTGGAGAGCTTCACAGAGGAGGTGGATCAAAGTTGGATATGCACTGTAAAGCCTCAATTATTTCTTGAGTGTGGTACCTGCAAATGAATAGCTGGGCTACCAATGGTCCACAGAAACAGGCTCCCATCCACACAGGAGGCTGGTAGAAAATAAAAGCACCTCCAATCAGTGGGGTTTTTAAACACATGGTGCTGAGACAAACAGGTAGACAAGTATCTTTCCTCTGTTGAGGAAAGATAGATAGGTTTTGATCTATATTATATGCCACATCCTACACCAAATTGCTCAAGTGGATCACAATTTCAATTTAATCGCAAAAATATGAGACTATAAAGATCCAAAACAGAGTGTGGGCAGACTCCTTTAAATCTTAGCAGTCAGACCTTTCTAGCCCTCAAAATCCAAAGGGCAGAAAAGATAAAAGTGATGAGTTTAACAAGATTAAAAAAAAAATCTTAAAATTGTATGGGGCCATCAAAAACCAAACAAAGTATCAGGAGCAAAGTCATAACAATGCAAATGACAGACTGGGAGAAAGGAATATCACAAAAAGTTTAATATGAATAGTTTCTAGAAATCAAGATAGAAGAGACCAGCAATCTAATAAAAATGGACAAAGGAGATGAAAAAGTAGTCCATATGTTTAAGAACCCAAAAGGTTCTTAAAAACCTTTTGGGTTCTTAAACATATGTAAAGCTCAACCTCACACATCAGAGAAACATATTTAAAATGATACTGGTCATACTAGTAAGGCATGGGGAATCAGGCACTCTCACATGCTGCTGGTGGGAGCGTACATCAGCATGGCTCTACGGAAGGAACTTTGTGATACCTGTCAAAATTACAAATGCAGCACTCTGACCCAGCAATCCCACTTGGAGAGGTTTGTTTTATGGTTACGCCACCCCATGCATGGAATATGTTATTCCTGCGGTATTGTCTGGGATAGCAAAAGTGCTGGAAACACCCCAAGTGTCTGTCAGCTGGAGACACAGTAAATAAAGGCTGGTCAGCTCACACAATGGAATACACTGCTGCTGTACAAAGAACAAGGAAGCTCTGAATTCAGCGATCAGGAAAGAGCACAAGCTACATGGCTATGTGAGAAAATGCAAAACTCTGTCTCTCCGTATATTTAGCAGTCTGCCTTTTTAAAAAATGGCTTTACTGAAATACAATTTGCATACCATAAAGTTCACTCACTTAAAGTGACAAATTCAATGGCTTTTAGCATTTTTACAAAGTTGCAACCATAATCTAATCTTATAACATTCTCATCATCCCCAAAAGAAACCTTAGTTACAAGAAGTACGGGGAGGATAAGAAAACACACACATGCACACACACAAAGGCATCCACATAAACATGGCTGTACACACACCACATGTATTTGCATGTGTTTATGTAAGGAAACCGTAGAAGCACATGAGTTACTACCACAAGTACCATGGGAAATTGTACTGTATGTGAACAGACTGGTGGGAATTGAGCCAGACAAGCCAGATGGGGCCAGATTATTTAAGGCCTTATGTACCTGACCAAGGAGGTTTTTACCCATTAGAGTCTTGTGCTGTCCAACAGAACTTTCTGTGAGGAAGAAAATATTCTGAATCTCTGTTTGTCCTATGGTAGCCACTAGCCACATGTGGTTGTTGAGCCCTTGTAATGTGGCTTGTGTGACTGAGGAACTGCATGTAAAACTGTATTTAACTTTAATTAATTTACCTCTAAATAGCCATCTGTGGCTAGTGGCTACTGTACTGGACAGTGCAGCCTAGGCCATAGGGAGCCACAGAAGGTTTTTGCAGGTGAAGAGGGACATTGCCAAATTTTAGTTTGAGGAATTATGTGAGAGATAGAGTCCAGAGGGGCCGAAAGATGTTGGGTTGTTTGGTTGTTGCAACAGCAATGTTTTGTGAGGCATTATGGGGGAGGGTGGCCACTAATCCAGATTAAAGGCCCAGAGATGAACGAGAATGTTCTTGAGAAACTTCTGGAAGGGAATAAGAATGAGATTGTAGATGGTCAAGGTAAGGGAAGAGGTGAAGATGACTCTGAAGTCCAGTGTGAGTGGCTAAGGGGACCAGAAGAACATGACGCAGGGCTTCTGGGGACAGTGGATTTGCTGTAAGTGAGAGTACTGATAAGCTCGGAGTGAAGAACATTTCCTGAGGACACCTACTTAAGAATATATAACACAGACTCCTTACAGGGACTGCCACCTCCCCACACTCATCTTCTTCCACTCCTGCAGCCTCACCCAGCTCTGGTCATGATGCCTCCTTACTCTTCCCCCAACAAACCAAAGTTGCTCCCACCTCAGAGACTTTGCACTGGCTGCTAGGAACACTCTTTCTTTGTACTTGCTGTGCCTGGGACACCCTTCCCCTAGGTCTTCACATGGCTGATGTCTTTGTTTTATTCAGATCTGAGCTCACATATCCTCTTCTCATAATAGCTATCCCTGACCACTTTTTCTGAAGCTGCCTTCTGTACCTTGCAACCTTATTTTTTCTGTAGTCCCTTATCTCTCACTTAGGTCTTGACTTGTTCTCTTCTTCATCCTGTAAAGAGGGGACTTTATCTTTTTGGTCCATGTTAGTATCCTTACCACTTATCACAGGGCCCGGCATAGAGGAGGGTTTGGAGGAGAGTTGGTGAGCAATGAATAAGGCCAAAGGAAGGGAAGGTGGAGAGAGATTCCTACTCCCAGTTTTTTCCCAGAGAATGTTCCAGAGACCTGGAGAGGGGAGGTGCTGTGGCCATCATGGTGACCAGTATCTGTGCTGAGGACATAGGTTCCAGATGGGAAAGACCCAGGGGGCAGGGCTTGACTGACATCAACAATGATCAGCCACTAACAGTGGCTGCTGCTCCCTGCTGAAGGAGATGTCACGTGACCAGAGTGAAGATGCAGCCCCATCAGAATCCTCAAGGAAGAGAGGCCACTGTAGCCCTTTGGCTGCATCTATTGAGTACATCATCCAGTGACAATGTGGGGATAAATAGGGAGCCCTGGTCCTGCCACCTCTTGACCCTGCTTTCCTTCCTGATTCTGCCTCTGGAAGCTGTGGGACTGAGAATCCTCCATGTTCTCATCTGAAACTCTGGGAATCCTTCTTATTTTTCACAATTGTCTTTAGTAGTACAGGTACAAATATAAAAGGCATGACACACAGTAGGACTGCAATATTTGTCATTAATTGGGAACCCCTATGGCTTATGGGGCCTCATCACTGAATAAAAAACGTAGCAGAGAGTCCAGCACAGAAGGGATGAACACAGTTAGCTTGGAAATGACAGGGCGTAGTCAGAGACAATCCTCAACATCGTCATTATAATAATAATGGCAATTACAGAGCACTGTGGCGCCAGGCACTTTGGAGTGATTTGCTTTCACCAGCTTATCAAATCCTCAAACAGCCTCTGAGGTAGGTCCCATTCACAGATGAGGAAACTGAGACAGAGAGATTAAGAAACCTGCCCAGGACCGCACAGCCTCTACATGGCAGAACCGTCCTGACAGTCCGTGGCCTGCATGAGCTCAGCCCAGACTTCCCCCTGGCTCTGAGGAGATACATCCTTCACATACGGGGCCCAAGTCTACCTGTGAGCCAGAGAACTACCATGATGAGGCCGCACATCAGCCATCTGGCAGTCTGTCCCATGTTTGTTGGTCAGGAACCGGGATACCAGGCAGGTGACTGAGCCAGGATTTAGAATCAGCTGCTTTAGGAGAAGCCAAGATGCCAGGCCTCGGAACGGAAAGGCTGGATGGGTGGACAGGCTGCCTGACTTCTGAACCTCGGTTTTTCACAACTGCAGGTAAATGGTGTCTGCCGTGCAGGGCTGCTGCCAGCACTCATGAGCTGTCCATGGGCAGCACTAAGCACACAGTAGGGCTCCATGAAGTCCAGTCCCTCCCCCTCAGGAACAAAGCCAAGTGTGTGGAGATGGCCTCGGGGTGCTAGAGACTGGAGGGGCAGTGGAAGCGAGACTGGAATGGGGCCAGAGCCCAAGCACCAGCAGGTCAGGGTCCAGAGTTCAAGGCTGTGCCCAGGGTTAGAGGGGAGGCTGTCATGAAGAATGGAGACCCCAGATTTCAACACCCTGGTCATGACAACATAAAAATCAGGCATCCGCGTGGACAGTGAGAAGGAAAGCTAGAGAATAAAGATAGTTTTGCATCATGTATCACATCTTTTGAAAATGCTACACATTTATTAGTTAAAGGGATGATCACGATAGCCTCTGTCCTTCTGGTCTTTTCCTTCTATTTTCTGCCCAATATGTGTGCCTTTATGTCAACTGAGCAGGGACCACAACCAAGTCTCCTCAGTGTGAGAGCCCCCAGGAGCCAGTCTTGTATGCCTTCTGACTTGCACGGTGGCATCTGAGGTGTGGTCCAGCATGGCGGACCTCAGAAGCTTGGACACAGACTCCAGGAACCCCTGGATGGCTTCAGGCTCCTGTGGATTGTGCTCCTATTTGGGGAGCTCCTTGTCAGGGCCAGGCCCTTTGCTGGGTAGAAGGAGACTCAGACCAGAGACCCCCTTCCTATCCTTGCAGAGTTCTATGGCCTGGGTTCCTTACCTTACCCTTAGGGTACTTGGGAAGGTGCTGTTGAGACGAGCTGGAGTCCAGTCTGAGATACAAGTTGAGAACATCCTGGGGGAGGGTGTGTGCATGGTGCCTGTGTATGTGTGTCTTAGTCCGTCTGGGCTGCTAGGACAAGACACCACAGACCCGGTGGCTTGCAAACAGCAGAAATGTATTGCTTACAGTTCTGGAGGCTGAAGTCCAAGATCAAGGTGCCAACAGATTCAGTGTCTGATGAGAACCCACTTCCTGTGTCATGGCCGTCTTTGGCCACACGATGGAAGGGGGAAGGGAGGCCTCTTTTATAAGGACTAGACCCATTCATGAGGGAATCCATCTCCATGAGCAAATCAAATACCAAAGGACCCTTCCTCCTATGACCACTGTGAGGGTTAAGATTTCAACAGAGGAATTCTGGGAGGACATAAGCATTCGGTCTGCAGCACTGTGTTAATGTTTGTGTGTTTGTGTTTGTGTGTGTGTGTGTGTGCGCATGTGCACGTGTGCTCAGATGCTTGTCGTGGATGCAATGGAAGGAAGGGTGTGCCTGGGAGCAGGTACAGCAGGAGCAAAGGCAGTGAGGTGGGAAGCAGAATGGTACATGGAGGTTTCTAGAAGAAACTCAGCTTTCTGGAGTTCAAAGTGGCAAGTGTGAGGGGAGATGAGATGGAATGAGTAACAGAGGTCAGAATGCCGCAGGCCTCAGGAAACCACGTGATGAGGCTGGATTCCACCCAGAGGTGGCCGGGAGCCGTGCAGGAGCTCACAGGGTCTGATGTGATCAGATTGGCAGAGGGGCTTCTCTGGGAGAGCTTCTGCTACCCTGCACCCTCCTCCGCAATGAATACTTGTGGCCCCAGGACCAAAGTCCTGTCATCTAGGTTTCCACACTCCCCCAGCAGTGGCTGCCACCCAGTGCAGCACAACCTGAAAAGTCCTGACGTTCAAAGCTTCAGGTTCCATGAAACAAATCAGTGACCTACTTTTTATGTGCTGAGTGAGAAATGTGATAAAACAGATGCTCCTGAAGATTGTCCCAGGGAAGACAAACGGGGCGGAACTGGGGCATATAAGTGCCAGGGCCAGGCAGGCGGACATGGAACCAACAGAAGAGTGAACTTTCTCATGGTCAGAACGGCCCAGTGACAAGATGGGCTTCCTGGAGCAGTGAGCCTGTCAAGCTGTCTCCCTTGACCTTCCAACAGGCCTGGGCTGGGTGGTTGTCTGCTAAGGCTAGCGGACCAAGACTTCCACAAATTGGGATAACCGTATTCAGAACAGAGCCTCTTAAAAGTTTGCTGAGAGCAGATGAAGACCTGTGAACAATCTCCGATCCATTGGTTAGAAGTAGCTTGTTGAAAACTGAGCTTGTTTTTTTATCTCCTTTCTTTTTGTTTAGCTCCCTACTATAAATATTTATTATCCCCTCTGGGATTCAACTACACCAAAAAAGAAGTTGATGGGGGGAAAAAAAGAACTCTGAATAATGAGTTCTCTGCAGGGTGGAGAAAATGTTCATTTTAAAAATAACTTGAGAGTGCAGAGAGAGATAGTCCTCATTTCTTCAAGATGAGGCAAAACCTAAATGACTCTCTGAAGTGTCCAAGGGATTTTTGTGAGAGGTAGCCAATAAATTGAGCCTTGTTGATTTATTTATTTGTTTGTTTTGATGTGGAAATGGAGCCCGGGGCCTGGCACATGCAAAGCATCCAATCTACCATTGAGCTTCCCACTAGCCCAAACTGAGCACCATTTAGAAGACACCTTCTTTCACCTCTGATTCTGATCATAAAAGTAGCTGTTTTTCCCAGTGTGGTGACTTGTTCCTGTGACCATCTGAATATGGCAGATACTTGTGTCTCTCTGGTCACCACTGTGTCTTTTTTTCCTACCTAACATCCTTCCTTGTCATGGACATCTTTTGGCTCTCTGTGCCCATGGGCATCTGGACCACAATGAGGAAAGTGCTGGGGTTGGTGATAAAAGACACACTTGCACTCAAGTCCTGGCCTTGTTCCTAGCTTGCTATGTGAACTTGAGCAAGTGTTTGACTACACTGAGCCCCAGTTTCCTCATCTGCCACCCGGAATTAATAATTTCTACCTCCCTGAAGTGTGGGGCAAAGAGTAGGAGCGAAGTGTTGCAAAGTCCCTCAGGCAGTGACTGGTGCCCAGGCTGCTCAGTAGGACTGAGCTACATTCTAAAGGGATGTGTCCAATGCATGGGACAGCCGTTAGGGGGTTCCAAATAGTTCAGACATGCCCCCGCCCCTCCCTGTCTCAACTTGGGGCCACCTGAATTGCTCTGGCCCATGGACTGGGAGCTGGGGAATGTATGTCATTTCTAAGGGGATGCAGGCAAGAACCAACAACTGTCCCCAAGTCTCCCCTCCTGGTCACAGACACGTGCAATTCCATAAGTTGTGATGATCAAACCCAGAGGTCCCTGAGTGACCAAATGCAGAAGAGACTGCAAGAGCAAGAAATGCATGTTTTGTATACAAAGCCACAGAGATTTCAGGGGTTTGTCCACTCCATTAATTAAAAAAAAAACAACAGATAAAATCCATAACAAATACGTATTTTTAAAAAATAATACTTACCAAGCAGTAACTAAACATGTGCAATCAAGCATCAATCAACAATAGGGATATGCTCTAAGAAATGCGTCATTAGGTGATTCTGTCACTGTGCACACTTGTTAAGAGTGTATTTACACAAACCTAGATGGTCTAGCCTACTACATGTGCACACTACCTATGGCTGCTCCTGGGGCCATGCAATGAACAGAAGAACTCAAGATTAGATCAAGCACAGGAGAAAATAATACCAGGAAACAGTAAACACAAGATGTATGAGACTATTGCCAGAAGAACGCACGAAGCACAGTTTTATAGTCAACTTTCGTTTTATAAGTAGAAGCAGTGCATTCTAAAATAATGATTACGAAGTATGGTATAGCAAATATATAAATCAATAGCATAGTTGTTTTGCCATTAAGTATTATGTACGGTATGTAATTGTACACACTCCACTGTTATACAACTGGCAGTAGGTTTATTTGCCCAGCATCACCACAAACTCATGAGCAATGTTGTATTACCAATGTTACAATGGCTACAGTGTTGCTAGGCCATAGGAATTTTTTTCAGCTCCATTATAATCTCATAGGATCACCGTTGTAGGAGGGTGCATGACTTGCATTTACCAAATGTTGGGCTAGGTGCCAAGGATACAACAGCGACCAAGGCAGATGCAGAGCAGAATGGTATGTGCAGCGAGGGAGACAGGGTCTAAGGTGGGCACATGAGGAGAAAACAAGGCAGGCCACCTGTCCCTTGCAGATCCTACATGTTGCACAGGTCTTGAGAGCACAACTCTATGTGCCTTGCTTTTGGGTACAGTAAAGTTTGAGAACCAGTGATCCAGAGGAAGAAATGGAAGGGAAGTCTGTACACAGGGGCCTGGGTGTTCTCAGTTTTTGAGTTGAAGCTCATGAGCTCCGGCCTGTCCCCATGTTCACAGAAGTGTTATAGCTGGGCTCCCCCTAACATATGAGTAGATAGGTAGAACTAGGATGAGACAGGTTCAAAAGTTGACCTCTAGTTGTACATGATGTAGAATCACACTGCTTGTGCAGTCATATATGTCCACAGGGTAATATATGACTCCCGATTCATTCTCCTATCCTTTCTATCCCCAAGCCCCCTCCCTTCCCTTCACTCCCCTCTGCCTAGTCCAAAGTACCTCTATTCTTCTCTAGCCCCTTCCACTTATTGTGAATTAGCATTCACATATCAAAGAAAACACTGGGCTTTTGGTTTGGGGGGGATTGGCTTATTTCGCTTACCATGATATTCTCCAGCTCCAAAGTGCATTCTATTGTCATATACAACTAATTAGAACACAAATTGACCTTCAAATTACATTTAAAAAATATAATCAGCTGGTGTAGTAGCACATGTCTGTAAGGCTGAGACAGGGAGGATCACGAGTTCAAAACCAGCCTCAGCAAAAGCAAGATGCTAAGCAACTCAATGAGACCCTGTCTCTAAATAAAATACAAAATAAGGCTGGGGAGGTGGCTCAGTAATTGAGTACCCCTGAGTTCAATCCCCGGTACCCCACCAAAAAAAATGTAATTGTGGACCTCCCTGTCTGCTATCATGGGGATCATGGCATGGCGGTCGCCTACAGGAGAGGTGGGAGTTTATTTGGGATATTTCCTTCCAGTGCCTTTTCTTTGTGGGACTGGTTGAATGATATGATCTTTTCCATTGCAATGGTGCCCTCATGTACCCAGTGACCACTTTTCTGAGAGCCCACCATGTGCTGAGCCTTTCCTGGATATTAAGGGACACAGAGGAAGGTACATCTCTGAGACCCAGAAGCCCAAAGTCAGCAGCTTAGAGATGAGCTTGGCACTAATGGACATCCCCTTATGCACTACTTGTGAACCTAAAAGCATACAGATGGCCCCATACAATTTTTATTTGATGTAAAGAGTTCAACAACAAAGCTCTGTGCTTGCCTCATGCTTGCTTCTGAGACTGAAGTCTCCATCCTGTGAGTGAGAAGCAGAAACTTGAAAAAGTACACAACCACTTGGAAACCCAAATGGCACATCTCTTAATTCCTAATCCAGGCTTCTTTCCAACCTACAAAGAGGGAAATAAAATCTCAAATGCACCTAAAGAGAGATTAGGACAGGCTCTGTGCACCCCCTCCAATGTTGATGTGTCCTATTTATCCAAAGGAATGGCCAAACCAAATCTTAGCAAATGGAATCACATCTCTGCCTCAGCATTGTGCTCCAAAGTGCTGAGGAGGCCATATTCTTTCCCAAGCATCCCAGAAGCACTGGAATGTAAGGTACTATTTGCAGCCTGACCCATGAATCATTTAGAGCCTGAGATCCAGCTTGGAGAGTGACTGGGCGTCCACTCATCCATCCTCACAAAGCACAACCCAGATCGATGTTCGCCTCAGAGCCTAAATCGGAAACGCAGTCAGGCCATTGGGCAGGCCATTATTGGGAGCAGCGGAAAGTGGAAAGATTCAGAGATTGCAAGTTCTGGATGGGGGCCAACACTGGATGGTAACGCCTGATAATAGTGCCCTGTATGTGTGAAGCATTCCCAAGGTTACAATGCTCCTTCATGCCTATTATCTGGAGAATCCTCCCTGCAAACCCCAACAGGGGTGAATCCACCAACTGCATTTATAGACGAGGCTGCCTATATGGCCACTGGTCAGGCCCCCAAAACAGGCATTTAGCTCCCAACGGCCGCCCTGCCCACTGATTTATGCCACTGCTGCCTGCAGGATGGTCACAGAGACCTTCCTTGCACCTGTGTCCCATTGCTTTTATCCCCAGGTCACTTATGGAACCATGATGTTTCCTGCATCCTACGAGGGGCTGTTGATGCGCACGCCATGTGTCTGGGGAGCAGCCCATCCTCCTTTCTCCCATCCTTCCCTGCTCTTCCAACTTCCTTAGCAGAAGCCCATAAGCCCTGCAGAGTGGGCATTAGAGAGAAAGGTGGGAAGAGACCTGGGAGGTAATTTGGGACAAAAGCAAGAGTGCAGGGGAGAGGTGCCAAGGAGTGTACTCTGGGCCATGGATGGGTAACAGAAGTTTGGGTCTAGTTGTGCCTTGGGAAGCCAGTGGCCATACTACAGGGGCTGGGTTGGAAGGGAACAGACTGTAGGTGACAGGAGGACAGTGGGGTAGTAAGAGGCAGGGCAGTCAGCCAGGGTGGGGTACCTGGAAGATGGAAGGTCAGACAGGGCTGTGGACTGGAGCTAGAAAAAAACACTTAAGAGGCATTGTTGTCTGGCTGGTTGGAACTGAGCAGGATGAAGAAGCTGACCATCACACCAACCTCAGCGCCAGCAAACAAAAAGGAAAAACCTTGTGTAAAAAGAAATGCTTCTCCCATGGCACGTTTACAGAGTGTCTACTCAATGTTAGGCATAGTGGTTCTGAGCTACAGACCCCTGGAGAGCAATTATTTCACACCCAACACCATATAAGTATCACTGAACTCAGAGAATGACAGAGCTTAACTCTAGCCTGCACAGCAAAGGGAGTCAGATGCAGACCTCTCAAGGCTCCCTTCTCAACACTTGTCTGGTGTGGAAGAATCCACACTGAAAGCATTTTGGGGTCTTGGATCCAGCTGGTCTTGGATCCAGCTTAGCATCTAAGGCAAGACCCTGCATTTACAGGCAAGCTTAGTGCCACTGCTCTGATTTTTGGGTGCAGGATGGCTTTGCTTGGATGCTTCTGAGATTAATCCCCCTCACACAGGACACTGGCCTGTGGGGACCCTGTTCTTCCTAACCAGTGAAAAATAACAATCCTGTGAAAAACAAAAGAGAAACAGGAAGAGTAAAGCAGGTTACATCGCTATACCAGACCTTAAACTATTCTACAGAGCAATAGTAACAAAAACAGCACCAAAACAGACTGGTAGACCAATGGTACGGAATAGAGGACACAGAGACTAACCCACAAAATTACAATTATCTTATATTATACAAAGGTGCCAAAAACATGCAATGGAGAAAAGATAGCATCTTCAACAAATGGTGATGGGAAAACTGGAAATACATATGCAACAAAATGAAATTAAAACCCTATCTCACCATACACACAACTTAACTCAAAATGGATCAGGGACCTAGGAATTAAACCAAAGACTCTGTGTCTAATAGAAGAAAAAGTAGGCCCTAATCTTCATCATGTGGGATTAGGCCCCAACTTCCTTAATAAGACTCCTATAGCACAAGAATTAAAACCAAGAATCAATAAATGGGATGGCATCATTTATTAAAAAGTTTCTTCTCAGCAAAAGAAACAATCTGTATGATGAACAGAGAGCCCTCATCCTGGGAGCAAATTTTTACCACTCACACATCAGATAGAGCACTAATCTCTAGGATATATAAAGAACTCAAAAAGCTAAGCATCAAAAACAAACAAACAAACAAAACAAATAACCCAATCAACAAATGGGCCAAGGACCTAAACAGACACTTCTCAGAAGAGGATATACAACCAATCAACAAATATATGGAAAAATGCTCATCATCTCTAGCAATCAGAGAAATGCAAGTCAAAACTAAGCTATCATCTCACTCCAGTCAGAATGGCAGCTATTATAAAGACAAACAACAATAAGTGTTGGAGAGGATGTGGGGAAAAAGGTACACTCATACATTGCTGGTGGGACTGCAAATTGGTACAGCTAATATGGAAAGCAGTATGGAGATTCCCTGGATATCTGGGAATGGAACCACCATTTGACCCAGCTATCCCTCTCCTCGGATTATACCCAAAGGACTTAAAAACAGCATACTACAGGGACACAGCCACATCAATGTTTATAGCAGCACAATTCACAATAGCTAAACTGTGGAGCCAATCTAGATGCCCTTCAGTGGATAAATGGATAAAAAAATGTGACATTTGTGGAATTTTACTCAGCATTAAAAGAGAATAAAATCATGGCATTTTCAGGTAAATAGATGGTGTTGGAGAAGATAATGCTAAGTGAAGTTAGCCAATCCCAAAAAAACAAATGCCAAATTTTTTTCTCTGATATAAGGAGGCTGACTCATAGTGGGGTAGGGAGGGGGAGCATGGGAAGAATAGATGAACTCTAGATAGGGAAGGGGGGTGGGATGGAAAGGGAGGGGGCAGGGGGTTAGCAAGGGCGGTGGAATATGATGGACACCATTAACTAAAGTACATGTACAAAGACTCTAATTGTGTGTCAACATACTTTATATATAAACAGATATAAAAAATTGTGGTATATATACATATGTGTAATAAGAATTGTAATAAAAAAGTACATGTATAAAGGCATGAATTGGCATGAACATACTCTATATTCAAAGATATGAAAAACTGTACTTTATATGTGTAATAAGAACTGTAATGCATTCTGTTGTCATGTATTGTAAAAAAATAAAATCAATAAAACTAAAAAAAAAAATTAAAATGTCCTATCCTGTGGGCCTTTTGAGGCAGAAAAAACAATCCAAAATCAACATATCAGCAGGATGATGATCTCTCTGGAGTCAATAGAGGATGATTCTTTCTTCCGTCTTCTAGCTTCCATTGGTTTGCAGGAAATTCCTAGCATTCCTTGGCTTGCACCTGCAGCACTTTGATCTCTGCCTTCAATGACACATGGCTTTCTCCCATCATGTGCCCATGTCTCTATGACTCCTGTTACCTTCCTACAAGGACACCAGTCTTATTGAATTCAAGGCCTAGCCTACTCCAGTATGATCTCATATTTATTAATTACATCCATAATGACCCTATTTCCAAATAATATCACATTCTGAGGTACAGAAGCTTTAGGACCTCAACATATCTTTTGAGAGAACATAATTCAACTCATAAAATATGCCAAGATGAGGCTGGGCATGGTGGTACATGCCTGTAATCCCAGCCACTTGAAAGGCTGAGGCAGGAGGATCACAAGTTCAATGCCAGATTGAACAATTTAACAAGACCTTCAGAAACTTAGTGAAATTCTGTCTCAAAAAATAAAAAGGACTGGAAATGTATCTAGTGATAAAATGCCCCCTGTGTTCAATCAACAGAACTCAAAGCAAACAAATAAACAAATGCCAAGAACCAGAGTCCTGGGAAGAGAAAAAGAGAGGGGTGACATGTAAGGCCAGCCTTAGTTCAGGAACAAGGCTGACGCCCAGTTCTCAGAAGAGACCACATGATCAGGGTAAATGCAGCAAGAAACTCCACACAAGGGTCTGTCCTCTACTGGTAACAGGAAATGTGAGGTGACGATGATGATGATCTCTGTCAATTACCGTACTGTTAAATGCTTTACATAATCTCAATTAATCCTAATAATAACCCTATGAGTTAGATAGTAGGACTACTGACATTTTATAAACAAGGACACAGAGGTCCAGAAAGATTAGCAACTTAAAAAAAAAAAAAAGCTAACTGGATATTAGAAGGATGGGATGTGGTGATGGGCAATGAAACATTAGAACATGTATACTATAAACTTGTAGGAATTAAGAGATCCATCAGTTCATTTGGGCCATTAGAGCAAACAACCAATGATCAGATAGCTTACACAAACAAACATTTATTTCTCAGTTACAGAGGCTGGGAAGTCTAAGATCAAGGGACTGGTAAATTCAGCATCTAGTGGGGGCCCATAAATGGCTTCTTTCTTGCCATGTCCTTATATAATAGAAAGTGTCAAAGAGTTCTCTGGAATCTCTCTCTCTCTAAACAGCATGAATCTCATTCATAAGAGCTCCACCCTTATGACTTAACCATCACCCAATATCATCACATTGCAAATTATGATTTCAGCACATGTTCATAACAGTGGTTTTAGAAAAAAATAAAGGCAAAAATTCCTATGAAATGGAATAGAGCTTAACAAAAAGAGCCAGATCAACCATACAATCACACAGGGAGGAAATGGATCCAGATCCCTACCTCACACCATATGCAAAAACTGATTTCAAATGGACTTTAGATCTAAATACGAAAGATATAACAAAGCAGTGTTATTCACAGTAGTCCCATAGCAGTAGCAACTTAAATGTCCATCAATAGTAAAATATAAATTATCATATATTCATACAACAATAAAAAGGGACAAATTACTACTATGCACAACATGAATATATGTCACAATCAGAATGTTAAACAAAAAAAGTTAGAAAAAAACAACATATACTACATGATTCTATATATATAAAGTTCATACAGGCAAATCTGATACCATTAGAAGTCAGGATATTGATTATTTTGGGGGAGGAAAAGGAGGATAATGAATGACAGATGCAAGGGAAGTTTTCTGGGATCATCCTGGTAAAGGTGGTCACAGAGGCATGTCCACTGTGATAAATTATCAAGTACTTCCTTATTACTTGTGTACTTTTCCATATGTATATTACAATTAAGTTATTTATCTTTAAAATTACCAATTGAGAAATTATCTGCAACAAAGTAACAAAGGATAGGGTAATAGCTTTAAATATAAAGCAAATAAAAAACCCTCTAAGCAAACACTAAGGTAACTCCTCTAAAGAAAAAAATTAGCAAAGGAGATGTGAACAACTGGTAAAACAGACATTATAAATGGCTTTGTATGTACCAGAAAAAAAATCTTTACCCCAGATAATAATGAAGCAAGTTAAACATTTAAAATAATGTCATGATTTATATTCATACCAGCCACAGTGAAAGGACTTTGTAATACACAGGGCATTTAGTACACTGCTTAGAAGGTCACTTCCTCATTAGCGGAGCCAAATTAGGTCTAGAGTAAAGGATATTCTGCCCCCACATAGTAAAGTTTAAAAGCAAGCCTCACAAGTATCAAACTGTATTCTAGTGATTTAGCTGCATCTCAGATCAAAGTTCAAAATACTCAAAGAATTCCATCACCATTTTATCTAACAAAAAAATTCACAATAAAAAAATTAAAATTATCTGGTAAGCAAATAAGCAGAAAAATGTGACCCTGCTGTGGTTTAAATATGTTTTATTCCCTTAAACTCATGTAGAAACTTAATCTCTAAAGTCAAATGTTAATGGCATTAAGAGAGTGAAAACTGAATTTGGCCATGTTGTATGGAGGTGAGAGCTTTGCAAAGTAACAATTAGATGTTAGGATGGGACTCCCATGAGTGAACCCTAGTAGCTTTATAATAGAGGCCACACATGGATAGAAGTACATATGTACTCCCAAGACAATGTGATACAGGCAAGGGAGACCCTTCCCAGAGCCTATACCATGCAGTTTAGATGTCCAGTCTCCAAAACTATGAGCCAAAATATTTAGTCTATTCTCTTTATGAAGTATCCTGCCTCAAGTATTTCATTACAGCAATAAAAGCTGTCTAACACAGATCCATAAAGAGCAGAACACTTGCCCAATTGAAAAACACTCACAAATTATGCAGATGATAAAATTAGTAGAATGACATTAAAGAAACTATTCAACAAATACTGTATGTGTTCAAGAAAGTAATGGAAGCATAGGCATATATAGCAGAGATATAAAAAGTCCCAAATCAGACAAATAGAGATTAAAAGTGGAATGTCTGGGATATACAGAGGATTAAGGCTAAGTTAGGTCCAGCAGGAAAAAAAATATTAATGAGCTTCAGGAATACCAATAGAAACTATCCAAATGAAACACGGAGGGAAAGAGAAGGAGGAAAAGGAGGAATAGAAGAGGAGAAGGGGAAGTAGCGGGGAAGGGGAAAAGGAGAAGGAAGAGCAATCTGTGAACTGTGGAATAAGGAACCTAATGTTCATAAAACTGGAGTTCCCAGAAAAGTGGGAAAAAGGGATGAGAGGGGCCAATAAATATTATATCCAAAGAAATAATGGCCAAATATTTTAAAAATGTGATGAAAACTATAAATACATAGACCCAAGAAACTCAACCAAGTCCAAACACTAGAAAAAAATCACAAAGCTACATTATAACCACACTGGTTAATAACTATCGACAGAAAATCTTAAAACAACCAGTGAAAAGGCATAGATCAGATAGAGAATCCAGGAAAAGAGAAGACTAACAGGCAACTTTTCACTGGAAACAATCAACACCAGAAGAAAGTAGATCATTTTCAAAGGATTGAAAGAATATTGACAACCTAGAATTCTATACATAGTGAAAATATCTTTCAAAGAAAAAAGAAAATAAACAAAAGGTGTTAATGAAGATGTGGAGAAATTGGAAACGTAATACGTCGTTAGTGAAACTGGAAGATGATGTGATTACTAGGGAACCAGTGTGACAGTTCTTCAAAAGGGTAAACAGAGCCATGCATGATTCAGCAATCTACCCCCAGGCAGAAGAGAGTCCAAGAAAATAGAAAACAAATTTCCATACAACATTTGGTTGATGGTTCTTACACTCCATAATACTGATTATAATATTTAAGGCATAGAATGTAAATCCTAAAATAACACTAAAAATTAGGTAATAAGATAAAAGGGAGATGAAATAGAGTCATAAAACCATCCTCAGTTGGTCCAGAAAACCAGATAAAGAGGAAAAGAATAGACAGAACAACTAGAAAGCAAATAATAAGATGAGAGATTTAAACTAAATTATACCAATAATCACATTATATTTAAATGGTATAAATACCCTAGTTAAAAGGCACATGTTGTTAAATTGGATATTTAAAAAAATACTAGACCCAAATCTATGCTGTCTAGAAAAAAACCACTTTGACTATAAAGATAACAATAGGTTATAAGGAAAAGTACAGTAAAGAAAAGGATATACCGTCAGATATTAATCTAAAGAAAAATTGGGATGGGTCTATTAATAGCATGATGTGAAGAAGGATTCCCTGGGGGTAAGTTGGTTAAAATGTGGATTCTGGGTTCTACTTGGGGATGGGACAATCCCACAGGGCTAGTATGCTGTGGGCTCTGAATAGCAGGCTGAGGAGCTGGTGTGGACTTTAACATATGGTCAATTCACAGAAGGGTTTGGAATACACTGTGTGGATTTCCTGGGTTGTGCTGCAGAATGGAGACAGACCCAGTGAGGTGCCCAGACATGGGGTAATGGAGGCCCCAGACCATTGTAGTGGCCATTAAAGATATAGTTATGGTCTTGAGAAACCACAGAGGTGAGATTGAAAGATAGAAACCGAGAACAGAATTTGTGCCATAGGAACTCAGAGACAGGTCCATGCCTAGAAATGGGAATATAAAGAGAAGCGAGGAGAGACAGGTTAGAGGAAGGAAGCTGATCCATTTAGAATTTACTATGCATCTATTATATGACAAGCCCTGAGCTAGTGGCACCACAGAGAGGTTAGAGATAAGGAAGGTTCAGATCCAAATATACAGAAGCAAAATGAGTCTGCATGACCAGGATCTGTATTATCCTAACCTGCATCACCAATCTCTTAGAATGCTGTGGAAGACAGCATTTCCCAGACTTCTTTAGCCATTTGAAGGACAGAAGTATAGCAGTGGTTATCAATTACTGAATCTTACTGCAGGCCAGATACTTTACCTGTAACACACTCTCACTTTGCCATACATGTTAAAGATGTGAAGCACTCCCCACCTTAAAAAAAAAAAATCTCAACTGCAAGTATGTCTCGTTCTTACAAATGTCCATCATTGCTACTGATAAGGTTGGAAGGCAGGGAATCAATGTCAAGTCCTGCTGCAAGGAATGAGATAGGACTTCCCACAGGTATAGAGTTATACCACAAGTGAGCTCAATCAAGTTAGGGTCTCTAACTCAGCTCTACCCTCTGACAGATACAAGAACCCCCTTCGTCAATTTCCTAGACTGCTGGCTACATGGTTGTGCTGGTATAACATAAAAAGAATAGCAGCCAACAAAGCAAGCTGAAGATGAATTCTACTTTACCTTTAAGAAAAATTTCCTTCATTTCTTCCCTTATGAGACTGTAGGACTATTACACCCATTTTATAGATATAGAAAGGCTTATGGACTTGCCAAAGGAAACACTACTAGTAAATGGTAAGATCTGAACCTAGGTCAATGTGACTGCAGAGCCCAGCCTGTGTAGTGTGGCTTCCTGGGGTTAGGAGTTAGAGGGACAGTGTTTGCAAAATGCTTCTGTACAGGATAATGAAACTATTGTCCCTTTAAATAGATTACCCAGGGGCAGTAATACAAGATGAACCTGGAATATTTTGTGCCAGAAAATAAAGAGATGTTCAAAGAATATTGGGACATGTAAGAAAGGCATGCAAGATGGCTGGAGAGACTCAGACTGGCCAAATCTGGAACAATGTATCAAATAATGGATCATAACCCATTAAATAAAATTGGAATCCACAACTCCTTACAGGACACATACATATATAAGTTAATACAGAGAAGAGAGAGCTTTTCCTTATGTGGGATTGCTGACTGATAAATGGAGAAGAAATGACAGAATCAGACAGCCCACTGTTTGTTAGCCATCTTGATACAGACTGTCCCTGACTTACGATGGTACAACTTAGATTTTTCAGCTTTATGATGGTGGGCAGGCATAAACATACAATCACTGTTTTCAACTTATAGTACAGTATTCAATGAATTGCATGAGATTCTCAAACTTTATTATAGAATAGTCTTTATATTATGTGGTTTTGCCCAATTGGAGGCTAACATAAGTGTTCTGAGCAGGTATAAGGTAGACTGTGCTGCGCTATGATGTTTGGTAGGTTAGGTGTTTAACTGCATTTTCATTTTACAGGATTTTCAACTATGGGCTTATCTGGATATAACCCCATCATAGGTCGAGGAGCAACTATACTTGATTCAGACAAAATCCTCTAAAACCGGTAGATGGAAGTATTATGAGGAATGGAATATTCACATTATTCCAAAGTATCTACCCCACAGAATACTTTCTGATGACAAAGGGGAAAAGAGTAACTTTGCTGTAGAGAAATCTAGCAGGTACTACACTCTAAGTGATCAAAGCAAAAGTGACTAGTAATAGAACAAAGAGAAATTTGGTGCTGCCTGAGGATGCTATGAGAAGAACATAACACGATTTCTGTTCCTACCAAAAATAGGCAACCTGAATCCAATAATGAAGACATAGCAGCCAAACCACAGTTGAGGGACATTCTGCACCATATGTGGTTCATAATCTTCAAAGTGTCAAGGTCGTGCAAGTCTATGGAAGACTAAGGATCTGTTCCAGAAGGAAGAATCCTAAGGATACGTGACAATGAAACACAGTACATGGTCTAGAACTAGACCCCTAGCACTGAGGGCATCTTTGGGATAGTTGGTGAAGCATGGAAGGGCTCTGACCATTAGATAATTATAATGTACTGATGCCAATCCTGATTTGGGTGCTTGTGGTTATGAAGAAAATGCCCTTGTTTGTAAAGAACACACACGAAGTATTTGGAGTGATGGGGTATTGGGTTAATAGCTTACTCTCACATGACTGGAGTGGAAGAGCTATTTGCACCACAGCTGTGAATTTCTCCAAATCTGAAATTATTCAAAAGGGGAACAAAAGCAAAGCTTCTTTGAGAAACAAAGATGTTTCCCATGGAAAGGAGAAGAGAACTTTCTGGAGTGCCAAAAGCTTCCTTTGTCATCCCATGCAGGGACTACTGAGGCTCCTGGGCATTCCTCCCACGACAGAAACCACTGCCTCCACCAGTGGCCAAAGGTGTCAGGAGGCACCTGGCCACAAACATCCCAGGAAAAGGTCCAGTAGATCCAGAGATCTGGGCTGCAGCCACCTCTGCGTACACACCTGCAGCAACTCAGAGCTCATCATGTTACTGTAAGTTGATTTTCATACTAGCCCATTCTAGTTCTTGTAACCTGTAACTTCTTGCTAAAAGAAGGCTGATCTTTCTGATCTAATCATCAGGTCAATTTTATCCTTAGGTGTCTCCTTCCCTCAACCTCCCAACGCCGGGTTTGGCAGTGAGGGCACCCCCTTGTGTCCAAAGGGCAGGTGCAGCTGCCTCAAGCCAAGATGCTTCCAGGATAGAGGCATCTCTTCCCTCAACCCAAACACAGTTCTCCTTGAACCAGTCAACTCACTCACTCCCGTTCATTTAGGCATTTGTTCTTCATTTCATTCATTCATTTGTTCAAGTGGCCACTGCATACCATGTACTGAGCTTTACTCTGGAAGTAAAAGGATGGATCATTCTCAGGCTTTAGCACCCAGTTCTCAGTCTGATGGAGGGTCAGACTTACTGTGCCCCCTAAAATTAAGTGCAAGGAATCTGGGAGCACCCATAATAATCTACAAGTATTCTAGGAAAAAAATGATCATAATTCATCTCCCTTTTATTCCCTGTTGCTGCCAGCATGGATTTCTCCAAAGCTCTGCCCTCTGCCCTTGAGCCCAGGGCCTTCTGCCCTTGCCTGCAGGGTATCCTCCTCTGTCTGTACCTGGCTGACCTAGGGATGCTCTCCCAGGGCCCTACAACTGGCCACAGAGGCATCACTGCTCAGTGGGTCCCTCCAGGCAGACTTGATAAGCAGTTTCCTCTGCTCATATGGTTATTGATGACAGTGATGGATAATAGTAGTTCCATCTAGTGAGTGCTTAGCTCTTCCAGGAGCTGTGCTAAGAACTGTATGTTACACCATCTAATCCCTGCAACTGCCCATGGATGTGGATTCTGACATTATACCCATTTTACAGCAGAGAAAACTAAGGCTCAGTGAAGTTAAGCAGAGTAGATCTCACCAGTGACCTCCAGTCACTCAGTGTACAACTTCTTGTGATCTGTACCACATTCCGCATCCTCCCCACAGTTCGCCCACTTAAGATCCCCACTCTCGCCAAAGATCAGCTCTGGATCCCATCTCTGGGCAGGTTCTAGAAGGCCTGGCTCTATAAAGACCTTCTAATATTTAACTGCTGTTAGCTATTGTCCTAGTCCATGTTGTGCTGTTATAGTAGAACACCTGAGAGTGGATAATTTACAAACAATAGAAGTTTATCTGGTTCCTGGTTCTGGAGGCTGGGAAGTGCAGGGGCATGGTACCAGCTTATGGCAAGGGCCTTCCTGCTGCATCATCCCACAGCAGAAGGTGGAAGGGCAAATGAGTGTATGAGACAGAGAGAAAGGGGGCCAAACTCATATCAAGAACCCACTCCCATGCTAATGACATGAATTGATTCATGGGGCATGACCTCATGTCCAAATCACCTCTTAAAGGGTCTACCTCTTCAAATAAATTTCAACATGGGTTTTGGAGGGGACCTTCCAACCACAGCACACATCTCACCTCCCTTTAGGAGATTGTTGTGTGCAGGGGTCTGGGACTTCCCCAAAACACAAAGCTAGGCAAGACCTCTGTATATTCTGGGGATGGTGACATTTCCATTACCCTAAACTCCTAAGTATCCTGTCCTTAGATACTCATTGAATATCAGTTTGCTTAAAGGAATTCGCTTCCTGTTTTAACACCTGACAGTGGTCTAATGCAATCAGAACTGTTATTTCCAATGCTGGGACTGATTTTGTTTTTGATATCTGGCTAGAATCCTCAGACCATGCCCCATGGGATACTGAGCTGCCACCGGAGGGCAATGGTGTACACTTTGCTGGTGCTGGTGTGTCAGACATAGTTATGTGCCTTGTATCGTTGATTTCTTATGGAGTTCACTTGACAGATAAAGTAGAGTTTGAGAGCTGAGGACCTCCAGTGCCTGGGGCACACTCAGGTCCACTCCTCAGGACTCTTGTTCCCCTAAAACTCTCTGCTCATTCTATCTCCAGGCCTTGCCTGTATGCTTTTTCTCTAGACTCTTTAGTAGGTTGGTTCCTTCTCATCTTCAGGTCTTCACTCAATGTCACCTCCTCTGACCAGTCTCCCTACCCTGTATCACCACCCTCTGTCCCACCATCTTGCCCAGCATGATACTGACTGTGCTCTGCAGCCCTCCTTAACTTACGTGCTTGCTTGTTCATTGACCTTATGTCTTACAAGCACATAAGCTCCCCAAGAACAGAGACTCTATCATTGGTGTCCCTGGAACGAAGCCTGACCCATTGTAACTTGTCTTAGTCCATTTTCTGTTACTAGAACAGAATCCCCAAGATTGGGTAATTTACACAGAAAAGAAATTTAGATTTTATAGTACTGGAGGCTGGAAAGTCCAAGATCAAGGGTCTGCAAGTGATGAGGACTGTCTTGCTGGGTGGGACTCTTGCAGAGTCTGGAAGTGACACAGGGCATCGTATGATGAGAAAGATCAAGTGTGCCAGAGAACACTCATTTTTATAACAAAGCCACTCTATCTATGGCCCATTAATCTCTGGATCCATGAAGGCAGAGCCCTCATGACCCAATCACCTCCCAAAGGTCCCACCTGCAAATACCATTAACGTATAACTTTGGGGATTAAGTTTCCAACACATGAATTCTGGGGAAAAACCTTCAAGCCACAGCACAGATGCTCAGTACATATTTGTTACGTGAGTTAACTCCTCCTCCATCAGGTCCACTTTTCCCATTCCCTCCTCACCCTTCTCCTTACCACCACTATAGTTACAACTGTAATACAGGGAACTCTGCCAGGTGTTGAGACATCCTATAGTGCAGTCTTTCTAGTCCACACTGTCAGACTCCCTCACACACACACACTCATTTTAATGCAGATGGTAATAAAGTCTGTCATCAGAGCTGCATTAAATGTTCCCCAAGGTTTATATCATCTCAGTTTAGAGATGTTGGAACAGACACTCAGGTGGGTTAAGTGACTTGCACAAGCTCACATAGCAACTAAATGGCAGATCTGGGATCTGAACCCTCAATGATCCCCGAGCCCCTTCTTTGCTAATGTCTTTTTTAGTGCATAGTTTTCACATGCATCAAACTTGAGAGTGCATTAGAGTCATCTGGAATGCTCATGAAAACACAGATTACTAGGCTGCACCCCCATGTTTCTGATTTGGTTGGCCTGGGGTGGGACTTGAGAATTTGCATCTCTAGCAAGTTCCCAGGGCAGGCTGGGCTGTTGGCCTCATGTCTCAAAAACCACTGCCTAAAAACATGTATATCAGCTCAAACATGGAACTCTGTCAATAGTTTCAGGAGGGTCACAGACCTCTTGTCACCTCTTCAGGCAATTTGGCAATGGGAGAGAGTCCGGGCACCTCAACTTAAGAACAACCATTTAAAGAAACAATGAAAGTCTGACCTATCACAACCCCAGGCCCAGAATTCTGTTCAGTGCGTTTTCCTTTAAGTGAGGGACACCTAAGTCTCCATCCCTATTCCCTCTGCAAGTCTATAATAAAGTTAATTATCTGACCTTGAAACTTACTTGTGGCTGACACTCCATGGAAAGGGCCTCAGCGTGCCTTACCGACACAAATGATAAATATAGAGCCCGGAGCAATTTCTCTTGGAGATTTCGTGTCAGTATTTTAATAATCATTGAGCAGAGCCTTGGGAGCCAATTACAAAACTAGGACAGGTTTTTTTTTTTTTTCTCTAAAACTATTTGGTTCCAAATTGTGAAAACTTGTGGGTGTCTGATACTGACAGGTCCAGAAGGGTTTTGACATAGTTTCCCCCAAGCATGATTGATGCATAGAGTCCAAAATTTTGTTCCAGTTAAGCAGAGGCCAGGATGCTCCCCAAGTCCTGCCTCCCACCTTAGCCTCCCTTCGAAGCAGTCTCAAAAAACCTCACTAAACCTAAGTTACCCTAGGATTTGAACCTGAAGGTTGGAAGCCTGCCCGATGGTGAGCCACGGGTGCTGGGAGCCCTCAGACTTCACTGTCCTTGCTCTCTCTCTGCATATCCAGAGCTGGGGAACCCAGCCAACTCACTCGACTGCAGGGGCCAAGATATGGGGAAGCTCTTGGGCTGTGAAGAAGGCCAGGCCTCCTGGGGACAGTCTCAGAGTCCAGGACCCTTGGGAGTTTGCCTGGCTTCCCCCTTCCCACTGGTGATTTCCTGACTTCAGGTGCACAGCTGGCACAGGCCTGAGTCCTGTTAAAATTAGATCATCTTCCCGGGGTGCTTGTGGAGCAGGGTGACACTGTCACTGACGTCAGCATTGATGGCCATTATCATTTGGTCATCAATATTAGACTTCAAAAATGTCAATTAGACCTTTTCATGACCCACCACCCCCTGTTCATTGTCTATCCATCACCAGGGGAGGAAAGCAAAACCTCCTCTAAGTCCTGCTCCAGCAAACCTCATTGACTCTGTTTCTTTACATTCTCCCCTTTACTCTGCCCATTGGCCACATGGGTCTCCTTGCTTCCTGTCCTGTCCTTTCCCAGGGCCCTTGAACAGCAGTTCCCTCCTCTCCAGACAGATGCATGGTAATTCCCTCCCTTGATTAAGTCTCCATTGAAAGGTCACCTTCCCAGATACCCCCAGCCAAGGACACCCCTCTCCCCATAAGCTGCACTGTTTTATCATGATGCCAATTATTACCCGTGTAATCCAATTTACTGTGTATATTTATTGTCTTTTTTAAAATATATTTTTTAGATATATGGACCTTTATTTTATTCATTTATTTATATTTGGAGCTGAGAATCAAACCCAGTGCCTCACACATGCTAGGCAATCGCTCTACCACTGAGCCACAGTCTCAGCCCCTGTTTGTCTTTTGGTCTCTCATGAATGCTGAGGCCAAGTCTAGTCTTTGCTCACCATGGTGTCCCTAGTGCTGTGCTCATAGGAAATGCTTGCTCAATACTGGGTGCATGGATAGATGGATACTGGATAGATGGATGGACGGATGGGTGGATGCTCCCACTGAAGGAGGAGACAAGGAGAACTTGTATCGATCTTCCCACTCACCCTACAAGGTGGGATTGCTGGCTCTCTTTTTAAATGTCACAACGGCTCACCCAGGAAAGGAGAGTGACTTGTCCAAGGTCACACAGTAGTAAGGGGGGCCCGGACTAGGAATCCATGAGTTCGTGACTCCAGGGCTGTGCATGGGTGGTTACCTACTGAAAGCTCAGGTCAGGCCCACTGCAGGAAGGACCCTCTGATGGTGATGGAGTATAGGTAAAAGGTTAAAAGGTCAGAACCTGGGGGCCAGGCAGATGGGGTAGCTGTTGTGAGGGGCCTGAAGGATGTCCCTAAAGGGAGACTGAGGACCAAGGCAGGGATGTAGGTGAACTTCATGGTAGGACTTGGAGCAAATGTTCTGTTCCCAGAGTAGGGAGGGGGCTCTGAGAGTCTGTCTAGGGGCCAGGGCTGATCAGGACAGGCTGGTCTCCAAATCCTTTCAAGTCCCATACCCACGATTCATGGAGCTAGGTGGCCCCCATGATTCCACTCTGCCAGGATGGCCTTAGGCAGGGCTGATGTAAGAGGTGGGGGTGGACATAGAGGCTGCACTGGGGCTGCAGACCCTGCTGGTGGGTTGTCAGCTTCCAGCTAGGGCAACAGCAGACACTGCAGAACCATCAAGGGAGAGAGGCACAGGTTCACTGCTCAGGGCATCCCAGAGCAGCAGGCAGGAATGAAGGGCCTGGGCATCCTCACTGTGAGGACAGTGCAGGGCCCAGCACACTCCCATAGGGAGGCAGGAGAGAGTGGTTAGAATTTCTCCTCTCCAAGCCATCCATCTAAGCACATGGGAAAAGGAGGAATGCTACTCCAGCCTGCAGAGCATCCTCCATGCTCACTCCAGGAAACACTGCAGGGACACTGGTGTCCTAAAAGCAGGACAAGCCTGCCACCCAGTGCTGCCCAGCATCACCACAGCAGCCAGACAGCAAAGCTGCTTCTGGTGGCCCCACCTGGTGGTCCCCCCAACCCTGTGCCTGGCTGCTGAGAACAGCCAAGGCCTTCAGAGCTCCATGATGAACCGGAGTGGCCTCGGTCCCTTCTTACCTGAGAACAGGTTCTCACGTCAAATCCGTCAATCTCCATTGTCTTGAAAGTTCAGCGGAAGGATATGAGACCCCAGAAGGGAAGCCCTGTGGGAGATGTCGAATGTCACGGCTGGAGCAATTTAGAGTCACAAAATAAATGAGCAGCCAGGACAGGGGTGGACTGGAATATCGGGGTCCCATGGATAAAGGTCACTGTGAGAATGGGGTGACCATGGGGCGGGGCAGGTGCTCAACTGTAAATGGAAATCAACATTCTGCCTGGCTCATCCTTACTTTCTGGGAGAGACAGCTTTGGAGTGGTGGAAGGATCATACCTTTTTAAAAATATTATTAATATATAATGTTACATAGCATATATTTTATTGTATTTCTATGTCAAATATAATCATATATTATGTATTTTACTTATATTTTAATAGTGTTTAACAGAAAGGTAATTATAATAAAAAATATAATCATGCACTGCAAAATTTTCAGTCAATGATGAACGGCAACTAGAGAATCCCATGAGATTCTATCACACAGGAGTATCACGGCCATCTTAGTGTGAGCATGCTCTATGGTGTCCCACAACATGTTTATTAGAATGTCTCCCCATCATTAAGCAATGCATGAATATAATTAAAATAAAATTAATCATAATTTTCATACCACACTATGACCTGGGAACCCTCCTTACCTGTACTTTGTAGATGAGGAAACTGAGGCACAGAGAGGTGAAGTAATAGGTCCAGGGTCCAAGCTAGGATAATCCAGATCTGGGATTTGAACCCAGGTCCCCTGGCCCCCGGGGCAGAGCTCAGTAGCCATCATCTCACAGAGGCTTCTTGGCCATCCGTACATTCCTGGAGAAAAAGACACTGACTTGAGAGAACCTTCCAAAATTACCACCATCATACGGTTTTACGAACACTGCTCTTTAGTTGTACATGATAAGTACTTTTATATTTCTAAAGGGGAAAAAGAAAGAAAGGAAATGATACTACCGACAGGGCTAGTTGATGGTAATTTGTGAAGTTGATCTCATCTCCCAAACCTGTGCTCGCCCCCTCTCTCCCTTTTCTGGGGTCCTGTCCCAACTGCTACAGCTTGGATCTGGAATGTCTCCCAAAAGCCCAAGTGTTAAAGCCTCCATTCCCAGTTTGGTGCCACTGGGAAGTGGTGGAACCTTTAAGAGCTGGGGCTGGTGGGAGGTCTTGGGTCATTGAGGAGGTGTGCCCTTAAAGGGGACTGTGGGACCTTGGTCCTTTCTTCTTCCTCTTTTTCTCTTCCCGGCCACAGGCTGAATCATTCTGTTCCATGAAACGTTCTCATCATTGCCATCTGCCGCTCCATCAGAAGGGCCTGCTCTGCCTGATCATGGACTGAGCCCTCCATAATCATAAGCCAAAATAAACGTTTTCTCTTTATAACTTAATACCCCAGGTTTGTTACAGTGATGAAAAGCTGATGGACACTCCCATCCTTGGCCACCTCTCTTAGTTCTTAAAAATGTGCATGGATCAAAACACAGTTATAGGCAATAAAGCTTCAATAGTGGAATTTGTGGTCAGGTGGATCCAAGGCAAGAGAGAGGAAGGGAGTGCTGAAAGAAGAGACCAAGGGAGGGAGGAGAGAGTTGAAGTTTATCAAGCTCCCGACAAAGGACACTGACATTCCAGGTGTGTTCCCTTATATGGACCTATTGCCATCTCTGGAATGGACATTATTTCCTCCATTTAAAAGATAAGGAGGCAGAGGCTCTGAGATGTTTGGAGATGAAGCCAAGCAGCTAGAAAGAGGCAAAACTAAGATTTGCATCCAGTTCCCTTGATTTAACATACAGAGTTCACTGTGTATTCCCTGAGCCCCCCGGGGTGCCCAGACAAATACAGCCCAACTCCTGGCCTCCAACAACTTGGGCTATCCTGGAACTTATGCCCAGTGGGGTTTGTATGATCAGACCTCTAGTTCAGACTGGGCCAGTCCTGTGTTTTGGATTGTTGAAATATCACACACCCATCAAAAAGGATCACTAAGAAGACAGTGCTGTTCAAAGAAAGGAGAGAGCACATGCCGAGAAAAAAGATGAGATGTGGTCTTTTTTAAAAAAAGATTTTTAGTTGTAGTTGAACACAGTATATTTTATTTATTTATATGTGGTGCTGAGGATCAAACCCAGTGCCTCACACGTGCTGGACGAGCACTCTACCACTGAGCCACAACCCCAGCCCTGAGATGTGTTCTTTTAAGTGACTCCCTACTTGGTTAACTATGTGACCTTGGGTAGGTCACTTAATCTCTCTGGTCTTCTGTTTCTTATCTCAGCCGATCCCCTCATGGTTCCAGGAGAATTGAAATAACATAATGGGTATGAAAGCAACTGTAAACTGAAAATGTTTCACTATCTAGGTAAAATTACGATTATAATAAAGTGCTGCCAGTTGATTTCTGAATAATTCTTATCGATTAAGCTAGTGTTAAGTGCTCAGTCATTACACTTGGAGAATGTGAGAGCGGCTTAGATCATGGGTGACTCTCCTGTCTGCCTCCCAGCCTCCATCACTACAAAACTTGCATATAGGTCCTCAGCACAATAGGCATTCCCTCAATTTATAGATGGGGAAAATGAAATTCAACCTGCCCAACATCCCTCAGCTTGAAAATCAGAGTCCAGATAGACCAGGTTCTCTGCCCCTTTCTGTAGCTCTCCTGCCTCCTCCAACCCCCATATAAAAGATGAAGACAAGAAGTGAAGCTGTACGTGAGTCTGCCGTAAGAAGACAACCCCACAACCTGGGACCCAGCTCCTGACGAGTGAAGACCTCATTTATCCAACCAGAGAGAGTCCGGAGAAAAGTCAACTAGAGTAACGAAATCCCGAAGAATTTAGCTCTCTGTTTGAGAAACTATTTTTGTCTGAACCAAGATGAAGACAAAAGAAAGTGCACCAAAATTGAAGAGAAACTAATTTGGAAGACATAATAGAGAGCAAACTTCTCAAATTTCCTCAGAGCCCAGGAGACGGTGATTATTCAAGAAATAATTAGATGCTATCCTGGGGGTAATGAAAGCTAAAAATGAAGAGGAGAGAAATTGAAAACTGCCAGAAAGGTCACGGGCTGCTCTCAATATATACATTTTTTTTTCCTTTACAGATTTGAAGATGCCAGAATTAATTTGCAAAAGAACAATAAAAGCTGTTTAAAATCAGGGAGGAAACTCAAGTGGGAGGAGCTAAACATCTCACCCATCTGTTCCAGATGATTCTACAGGGAAATCCTGGGCCAGATGAATCCTGGACCTAGAACCAGCAGACCATCCTTTTCTCAAATGGCTGTGGGAGAGCAGAAGCATGACCCCTGCCCAAAGCTGAACTATTCCTTGGCAAACTTTTTTTTCTGCAAAAGGAAAGTGAATATTTTTGGAGTGGAGGAAATATAGTCTCTGTTCCATTTACTCTCTTATACTTCTGTAGAGCGAAAGCAACGGTAGTCAGTATGTAAATAAATGAGTATGGCCATGTTAAAAAGTAAAACTTTATAAAAATAAGCAGTAGATTCGATTTGATCTGCAGGCCATAGTTCATTCTGTTCACCTGAATGGCTACAGTAGTTCCCATCTGGGTTTCCCACTTGCAGTCTGACCCTGTTCCCATCCACTCAAAAACACTGGCTATTAGAAGAACTTCTTGAAACTTAATAAGTGGTAGTAATGATGATGATGATGACCATGACAATAATAACAACAATAATATGACAGCTTCTAGTATAGAATTAGAATACTATATACTAGGGATGGTTCTTAGCCCCTAATATAACATTTACTATCTTTTAAAGAAAAAACCCTTATAAAGAAGATAGGGAACTAAGGCTCAGAGAGGTTAAAGGGACTTACCCAAGATCTCACAGCCAATGAGTGTCAGAGGCAACATTTGAACCATTCAGACAGCCTGGCTCCAGAGTCCATGTTTTTGACTTATATGTTACTTTTTTATTATATTTTTTCTTGTACTTTACTGTCTCAAGTGTGATTTGCTCCAAATTCTTCAGTAGGTTCCCACAGCTTACAGGGTCAAGTCCAATTTCTTCCATTCAGCACATAAGGTCATCTGAGGCTCGGTGCATCTCGCCTCTCCAGCCTCATCCTTCTCCAGGTCTCATTTCTGCCCTAAACACCCAGAACTTCTTAAAGAGCCCTAAACTCCCAGGCCTTTGTCCATCTGTTCCCTCTGCCTAGGGTCCCCTCTCCTTCTTCATTCATTAACACCTGTTCTCCCTTCCAGACTCAGCCCAAGAGTCACCTCTTCTAAATAACCCTCCTTGACTCCATTTCCCGTTCCAGGTTGATCAAGTCACCTCACCTCTTTGGGACTTAGTTTGTATTCTTACAAATTGGTGGAGAGTAGTGGAATGGCCGATTCCCCAATTGCCACTACACTTTAGTATGAATTACCCTATCAGATTACCTTGGTTGCCTAGGAGTGTTTAGAAGAAATGAAAAACATAAAAAATAAGCTTGAGGGTAGGGGAGAGAAAGGTTGCATATTGTGTGACTCAATTTTGTTAAAACTGACGCTCCCCGAGATCAGAGCATGGCTCAGTTGGCCTGGGAGCCTGGCAGCCCCATCTCCCTGATGTGTTTTCCCAGGACCAGGCTCTGTACCCTGTATCTGTTTAAGAAGAGAAGCTGCTTGACTTGAACCCAGATTTCCTAACTCCAAAAACAATATGATTTTCCCAGCTCTGTACTGTATAAAGAAATTGCATTTGTCAGGACGAGCAGGTTGATGAAAGTGTTTCTTCAGAATCCCAACTCCTTCTGCTCTAATTCTGATCCTCCAAGGAACTTTTAACCTATAAATTAGTTGCTTGACTCTGATCTAAATCTGTTGTACGCCAATGCACTATTCACTATTTCACTCTTTCATCCATTTCTTCGCCTATAAGCACCTGGTTTATTTCACTTAGCATGGTAGACAAATACTGCATGATCTCATATTTGTGAAATCTACAATAGTCCAACTCCTAGAAGTGGAGAGTTAGTGTGATAGTTACCAGGGGCTACAGGAAGCAGGAGATGTGGAAGACCTTGGTCAAAGGATAAAAGGTTTCCATTACACAAGATAAATAAGTTCTGCAGACACCAAGTACCACAGTGTGACTATAGTTAATGACACTGTATTGCATACTTGAAATCTGCAAGAAGGTAGATCTTAAATGTCATGTTCATTAACTTGATTGTGAGGATTCTTTCCCAATGTATGTCAAATTATCACCTTGTTGTGTACCTTAAATACATGGAACTTAATTGTCAACTGCATATCAATAGTGAAGGGGGGAGGGTAAAAACTAACTTTGAACCTTAGCCCAGGATTGTGACTCCTATTCTAATATAGAATGTAATTCTCCCATTCTTCTATCCACATATCCCTCCTCCCATCTTTCCTCCCCATCAGCCTCCCATCAATTTCTCCATCCTTCCCTCCATTTATCCTTCCTTCCATCCATTTTTGACCCAACTCTCTTTCCATGCCTACTTTCACTCATTCGTTCACTTGAAAATTTCATGCTACTCTAATCCACCGACAGTGGACCTGGCAGATGAGGTTCTACTCTCATGGTGCTTCCACTGTAGTAGGGAGGACAGACGTGAGCAAGTGCTCACTACCCTGCCTGTGGATGTCCCCTCCTGGGCCACTGACTGTAGTCCTGTTTCCTGGGGGCACCCAAGGTCCTGCCTCCACCCTCATCCCCTTCCCTCCTCTCCCGTCTTCCTACCTCTCTCCCAGGCTAATTCTTTCCTGGCTTCCTGACCTCACTTCCTCATGTCTTTTTCAGTCCTGGTCTTTCTCCATTATCAGTTTTCTTACTTATTTTAATATTTACATTCACAACTATCATCTCTCTGGTCTAATCACTGCAAGTACCTCCTCGCTGGCTTCTCAGCCCCCCCCCCCTGGTCTTTTCTCAACATGCTGGTCCCATCAAACATCAGTCAGATATTGATATCTGCTTCAAACCCTGTAGTGGGTCTCCATCTCTCTTGGAATAAAAGCCAGGGTCCTTACGCTGTCCTGTCAGGCTCCACATGATCCTGACCCACCACGTCTCTGGCTCTTCTCCAACTGCTCTCCCCCACTCACTCACAGGCCAACCACACTTTGCTGTTTCTCAAACACACCAAATGCACCTGCCTCGGGGCCTTTGCCCTTTCTTTTCACTCTACCTAGAACAGTTGCTTTTAAGACCTCACACGGCTCAGGCTCCTAGTCCACTCAGGCTCACTCAAGTAGTCCTCATCAGGAGGGCTTCTCTGACCAGCACTCAAGAATAGCATCTCACCTCCCCAACAGTCTCTGTTCTTTATTCCTGCCTCTTTTCTCACAGGGCATTTCTTTGTCTTTTGCTGTCTTCCCCCCATTAGTAAAGCAAACCCCATTAAAAAGAAACAAGATGGGGTTTCTGCTTTTATTTATTGTGGTAGCTCCACTATCTAGACCAGTCCCTGGCACACAGTAGGACTTAATACGTATCATAGGTAAATGAATGAAAGAATGAATGAATGTCTACCTCCCCACTGAATCTTTCCCCTCAGCCTAAGACATGTCCAAGGCGATATTGCTTAAAACAAAAATTGCCTCTTTAGTTTATCATCTTTGTTTTTCCTTCCACCACTTTTTGAAAAATTACTCAAAACCTGTGTGTTGCATTACTAAACGCATCTCTATTTCAGGGCCCTGTTCACAATAGCCATGACAAGGAATCAACCTAAGTATCTGCAGAGGAGTGAATGAATTAAAAAATATGGCATGTACACAATGGAATATTATTCAACCATAAAAAAGAATGCAAGTCTGCCATTTGCAGCAACATAGATGGACCTGGAGGATGTTATACTAAGTGAAATAAGCCAGACACGGAAAGCGCACACTGCATGCCTTCACTTCTATGTGGAAGCTAAAAAGCTGATCTCAGAGAAGAACAGAACATTATTAGCACTTGGGGAGGGCAGATGAGACAGGATTCCAGTTAGCAGCTACAGGATACAGTTGGATAAGAGGAATAACTCCTCAGGTTCCATAGCACAGTAGGGTAATTATAGGTGACAACAATTAATTGAATAATTAAAATAACTAGTAGGGTGGATTTTGAAAGTTCCCAGCACAAAGAAATATATGTCTGAGTTGGTGGATATGCCAATTACCCTGATCTGATAACCATGCCCTGTGTACATGGGTTGAGATGTCACAGTGTACCCCTCAAGGAAAATGGTTGCATGACCCAGAGCAATAAAAATTTAAAAAAAAACTTCATGATGTCACAGAACTAAAAAGGCCCTCCCATGATCCCACCACAATCCACAGTGACTACATTTGCCTTTCTCTGTGGCCTCTTTGAATCCTTAACCAGGTGCAACTACTTCCTACATAAGTGCTGTCAGGGGGTGTGAGTTCTGAGGTCTTCCTCCACACCTACCATCCCCTGCACGAGCTGACAGATGCTCCAGGTGCAAGGTGGCTTCAGGACAGCAGCTCCTAAGGCTTCCTTCACTTTCATTCCACTCCTGATCTTTTGACACATCCTCACCCTCCCCCACTCTCTTTAATTCAACATTTTTCTTTAAAATAACTCATTTTAAAAATTTAAATAAAGTTCTTTTTTAAAGAAACTTTATGCAAAAATAAGGTGACTGGCCAACATTAGAATGTAACTATAAAAATAAAGTAAAAACAAAACAATGTGATTAAATTCTAGATGGAGACTGTTCCCTGGCAGGGGCTCTGGGCCTGGACCTTCCCATCCTGACCCTTGCTCTTCATGAAAAGTGATCTGAGAGTGCCAGAGACGCATTAAAATCCCACGAGCTCCAAATTGAAATCCTCCAAAACTCAATCTTTTTCTGAGTGGAGCATGAGCCACTCTTTGGAAGATCCTTTCTGTCACTCTAACAAATATCTGAGATAAACTAACTTATAAAGAGAAAAGCTCTATGTTGGCTTACAGTGTTGGAAGTCTCAGTCCATGATCAGCTGGCCCGTGGCTTAGGCAGTAGATAATGGCGGAAGTGCACGGTGGAGCAAAGCCACTCACCTCATGGTTGAGAAGAAAAAAGAGGAAGCAGAAGGGGGCAGGATCCCAAGATCCCCTTCAAGAACATAACTTCAATGACCTGAAGACCTCCTGTAGGCCCCACCTCTTCAGGGTTTCATCCCCTCCCCTTGCGCCAAACCAGGGACAGAGCACATGGACCTTTGGGGGACCGCTCCAGACTACAGCAGTCCTGAGATGATAGGAAGGCAGGAGACTTCTAGGCAGCTTGGGGGCTAGTCCTGCCCAGCTACGAACCTGCTCACCACCTCAGATAAGTCACTTCTGTCCCCTGGAACTCAGCTTCCTTGTTTCTAAGAGAAACAAGTTACTTGTGGGATTTCTAACAGTTACAATCCACTGGGTTCTATGTCATCATCGTGTAGCATTTTAACTGAATGTAATATTCCACTAAATTAATACACCACAACCCACTGAACCTTACTACAGAACATTTCTATGGTTTCTGGTCTTTCATGATTCTAATGTTCCCCACTCCAAGAAAGTACTTTTTCTATTTTTAAATTATTTCATATGATACATGTGTAGAATTGAGATTCCTGATTCAAAGCACATGGGTCTTAAATCTCTGGGGCCAACACTGCCCCCTCCCACCAAAACACACACAAGGTTTGTAGCATTTCAGAGCTGCAGACACAATCTGGGAGGATGCTCTGGAAATGGGCCATGAATGTGAACATTAGGAATATCTGACATAGTTTTAGACACACGAACTCATCTGGGGCTTGGGGTATGAATCAAAGGGGAAGAGTTCGTTCTCCTTCAGGCAAGATTGTGCTTTGGCTCAGAGCTCAGCTCTTGGAAGCTCTAATGGCTGCCAATATTTTCCCTCTTTGCCCAAATCTCTGCTCTTCCCTTTCTCTAGTTCTCTGACACCAAAAACAAAGTAAAGGATTCAGAGAGAAGCTTTCCCTCTTTTCTTTCCCTTTCCAGTTGTTCCTTAACCTGTTTTCCTCCAAGGAGGAGGCCCTCAGCCTTAGTACCCCTGGCTCCCACCAGGATGGGAAACTAAAAATGCACCCAAGACCCTTGAGATTGGCTTCGATGTTTGGGGATATTTTATCCTTTGTTCAGAGGGAGGATGTGTGATTTTTCTAGAGGTTTCTCTTGTTGCTTTCTTGGACATGATTTCTCAATGCCACACAGCAATGGCAAAGCTTTCCTCTAAAGACCTCCCACTATTGATTCCTGTGTGCGTGGGTCAGCTCCTTGGGGGAGAGACTCATGTCTGTCTTGTTCACAGCTGGATTTCTTGTACAGAGAAATGTATGCCTGGCTCATAATGGGGGTCAGTTCCTACTTGCTGAATGAATCAATGTTGCAACCACATTCCTTCACTCTGTCTGGGGGAAGGTGTAGGAATGGGGTTGCTAGAGTTTGGATCTGGAATGTACCTCATGTGTTAAAGGCTTGGTCTCCAGCAAGGTGCCACTGGGGGGTAGTAAAATCTTCAAGAGGTGGGACCTGGTGGGAGGTCATTAGTCACTGGGCTGTCCTCTAGAAGAGGATTGTGGGACCCATGCCTCTTACTCTTCTTTTTCGGTTTCTGGCTGAGGTGAGTGGTTTTGCTCTGTCATATACATCTTTCATGATGTGCTGCATTTCTAGAGGTCCCAAAGCAATGAGACCAATCCATCATGGATTGAGCCCTCCAAAACTTAAGCCAAGATAAACGTTTCTCTTTATAAGTTGATTATGTCACATATTTGTTTACACAAGAACAGAAAGCTGACTAACACAGAAATCAAGCCATTTCAACTCAGCTCTCAGCCTCAAAGAGAAAGGAAATTTTCTAACCCCATGACGGATTACAGAGAAATAAGGATTTGCAAGATAGAATTTCAGGATTTTTCAAGTTCAAATTCATTATGTGAATAAAGTAAAATCAATACTAATCATTTTCTTCAGAAGATAATTAGAATGCTTAGCTTTCTGTCCTTGGAGAAAGGGGACACTCCACCTAAGAAGAAAAGGGAGAGAAAAAGATGTGAGAAAAGAGAAAGAAATGAAAGAAAAGCAAGAGTGATAATAGAGAAGAAAAGGAGAATGTGTTAAAGAATAAAAGCAATCAATGAATAGAAAGCAAAAAAATTCTAACCCTAGGTTGAAATAATTTAAAAGATCATTTAAAAACATTGTGGGGGGTAGTTTTAAACCTGGTTTAAAATACGTTTCTGAATGTTTTCAGGGTGATGTGCAAAGCCATCCTGAGCTCTGCATTCTGACATTGGAGAGCAGTGCCTTCAGGGGAAAAGTGATGCAGGGATGAGGAGCCAGCATCTGGTACAGGAACGGAAGCCAGGAGCGGGTCAGGACCCTGGAGAGCTCCAAGCTCAACCTTGTCAGGCAAATCTGACCAAGCCAGAAGTGTTTCTGACATTTCAAGTTCTGGAGCCTTCTGTTCCTTGTGTTAACAGGGATGCAGAGGCTAACAAATGGAATCTTGGAATATTGGGGTTGCAAGTGCCTGTTGCTGATCTCCCTCCGAGATTCCAACCTCGGATCTGACTAGTCACCTGATCACCACCCTTGCTGCTGACTGCTAGGTCCAGTTATATTTGATTGTAAGGACCGATGATCCCCTACTTTGCCCATGTCATAGGCACTTAGTGCTCTAGAAATGAAGTAAACTAGTCATGAGATGATGCCTCACATTCAGAATGAGAAGCAGATGTACAAAAGGTTGGGGGATGTGGCTACAATTCCTCCTTAAGAGAGTAGAAATAGATTCCTTGGGGTTCCCATAAGGTATCCTATCTAAAGACCCCATTCTTGTGATCCAGTATGTGCAGTTCTTTGTACTTTACCTTACCTTGTTTTCCTCTTTCCCCAGTAGAATATCTACAGGAAGAGCTACTTAAAAACCCATAAACGGCCTACTTTCTATGAGTAATGGTCGTCATGCTTGTCATAGCTCACTAGATAGTGGCTGACTCCTCACTGCTTAGAGAACATATAAGTCCCCACTCTGTACCAAATTTTCCTTGGCTTAGGTCTGGCCATAGCTTACTTCTTCTGGGGCTCATCACTGGGTACTCATCGGCTGTGAATGCAGAAGTTACAAGGCCCCAGTGGCCACAGCAGTACAGGACGGCTGGATCCTGGAGCCACTTTGCAGCAGGAATCACAACACAACTTAGAGAGGAAAAAAATGCTCAAGATCAACAGTAAAGACACAGATCCCAGCACCATGGTAGGGACAAGAAAATGAAGTGTTCTGGATTCTCAAAAGAGAGCCAAGCCATCAAAGGTGGTGCATCTCCCAGGGCCTACAGTACACTCCTGTTTACCCCCAGCATATGCTACAAGATGTATGAAAATGTAGTCTCCTGTCGCTGAGTATCCACTCCCCTGGTCAGAACAAGGTCAGAAATTCCCCTTGCAGATGACAGGTTTTATTGGGGGTTGTGCACTACCCTTTCTGCATGCCTTCATGTAGAAGGCAACCACTGACTGAGGGACTTCCAAAGCTGGCCCCTAGTTTTAGGTGGAGCAGGGCTTTGTGAAGCCCCCTTTCTCTCATGACCCTTTCAGTCTGTGGCCTGGGTGCACTCTGAAGCCCTCCTAATACTGATGCTACTTGGTACTATTGTCTAGGAGAGGTTGGCCCTCCAGCTGCATGTTGGAACTACATGGGGAGATGAAAAGACAACCCAATGCCAAGGCCACACCCAGACCTCGAACATCACATCAGATCAGCCAGACCAACCACAGTGGTTTTCAGAGCACTCCAAGTGAGGCAAGTGCAGCCAAGGTCAAGAGCCACAGCCCTCCTGGGCCACTGGATAGTTCTCCTCCTGGGAGAACGGCAATTCAACCACCTCTATCTCCACTGGGTTGAGCAGGTGCCCCACCCACAGAAAGCAGTGTTTTTTTCAATGCCTTTTGCACTGGTTTCTATTGCAAGTAAAACTCACAGGATCTTAAATGGCAATGCTGAGGGCTGGGGTTGTAGCTCAATTGTAGACCACTTGCCTCGTATGTGTGAGGCCCTGGGTTCGATCCTCAGCACCACATAAAAATAAATAAATAAAGATATTGTGCCCATCTGCAATTAAAAAAAATATTTTAAAAATGGCAATGCTGACCATTTTAAGGTTTATTATATGGAAAAGATAAAAGTCAGGGACAGCATTAAAAAAAAAAAAAGATATAGAATGCATGACCACCAAAGCTGTCTCCTCACAAGGATCCTGAGAGGCCGAGTGAGATCTCCAATACTGTGTCATATCAATATGTTTTCCTTTCGGATCAGGAACAACAAACATCTACACTTAAAATATTATAACCAGAAGCACAAAAGGAAGCATCAGTGGGGGCTTCTTACACCCTGGTGGTCACGCAGGCACACACCTGCTACACAATCAGCCGCCACACAGAGCTCCCCCAAGGGGCTTGTGGAGCAGGTGCAGGTCCTTAGGGTCATCATTATCAACAGACAAGGCTGACAGGCTGTCACAACCAGCTGAAAACTGCCTCAGACTATAGCTACAAATCAGGACCCTCTTGCCTTCATGCTAGGGAGGGGGGTGTCAGAACTGCGTAAGTGCACAACCTGTCACTTCAGCAAAACAGCCCAGGCTGATTCAGGACCAACTGCAATAAACTTTCAGTACTGTTTAAATAAAATGTGCTGTCCTTAAACCTTGATACTCAGGGTATGGTCTTCCACCCACAGCATGAGGGTCACCTGGCAGCTGTAGAAATGCAGAATCTCAGGCCCCCTCCCAGACCTATTAAATTAGAACCTACTTTTCAAGAATGTGTTCCCTCAAGCCCTCTGCACAGTTATGTCTGAAGCTTCAGCCAGTCCCCACGCCCACCAAGTCAGCTCAGGCCGGCTGCGGTCTCCTTCACGGGCTGACCCTGGGAGAGGGGGTGGGGAGAGTACAGTTCCTATGGTCTGGTCCACTTTGAAGGGGTCTCGGCATTACTGAGGGCTGGGTGACTGTGCTGCTGGCACAGGGTCACTGGTCTTAGGGGTCCATGAGGACACTCCCACCACTGTCCCTTTTCTTCTACCCAACATGAGAATTCAGATGAAGTCAGATTAGAGCTACAGTCAGTAAAGCCTTCAAGGCAAAATCAGTATGACAAATTTACTGTTAATACTACTCGTCACAAAAACAGTTAATACTGAACACCCATCTTTGAATCAACCTATCAGCTAGCACTTATTTGGGCATCCAATCCGTACCAGGCACTACACCAGTGCTTCGTCCACATTAGCCCATTCCTCTGAACAACCCTACAGAGTAAATGGTTGCTATCCCCATTTTAGAGATGTGGAAACTGATCTTAGGTTAGGTATCTTGTCCAAGGTCACAGATTAAACAAGCAGTGCCATGACATAGATTCAGGTACATGATTCCAAAGACTCCACTCTTATCTCCTGCCCTGCTTTTCTTTGGGAATTGACCTCACTGAAGATTCTGGAGTTACAGAAGCAAACATGCAGCTATAATTTGTGCCTTTGTGAATGCACCAGCCTAAAGAGGAGTCATTTCTGTGCACATGTGGCATAAATTCAGCTTTGCTTATATTCAATCATCTATTTATATGAAAATCCTAAAAGCAGAGGCTATTATTATTCCCACTTGCCACACTGCAGCAGGGTTCAGAGAGGTTGAGTAACTTCCTCAGGGTCACACACAGCTGGGCCTGGCAGGGTGTGGAAGGAGAGGGCCAAAGCTGTGTATTCCTGAGCCAAAATTTTAGAGTCCTGTACACTCCAATGGAGAGAGGCTAGTGTCCTCTTTGCCACATTCCCAGGTTCCTTGCCCCACTTAGCTGTGCTCTGCTTCCTTGCCTAGGAATCTCTCCCTTTACCTGGTATGACCAATGCGATGGTCAAATGAACCAGTCCGTGGAGGAGTATCAACAGTGGGATCCTGACACGTGTCAGTTACTTCTCTCAAATCTGATGACAGGTTTGAGGTTATGCAAAAGTCACACCCACTTTGGGAGAACATTAGTTAATAGGAAGTTAATAGGGAGCATGAGAATTTTTGAACATCAGCAACATTTTTAAAAAATATATTTAGTTGGGCTGGAGATGTGGCTCAAGAGGTAACGCACTCGCCTGGCATGTGCGGGGCGCTGGGTTCGGTCCTCAGCACCACATAAAAATAAAAGATGTTGTGTCCACTGAAAACTAAAAAAAATAAATATCAAAAAATTCTCTCTCTCTCTTTTTAAAATATATATATATATTTAGTTGTCTATGAATATTTATTTATATGTGGTGCTGAGAATCAAACCCAGTGCCTCACACATGCCAGGCAAGCATTCTACCACTGAGCCACAATACCATCCCTCAGCAACATTTTTTAACATTTCCCAGCTCATAGGGAACATGTAGCCTCAGATCACAGAGATGCAGCCCCTCTGGACCCAGCACTAACTTTCAGGGGCTCAAGGGGCAGAGGCCAATGCAGTAGTGCAATGCAATCATTGGCCACATGAGGGCAGAACATACCCATACAAAGCCTGGCTCTAGTCACAGTGGTTCTTGGGGATGGGGAGCTTACAAATGTGTCCAGAGGAAGGAAGAGGTGCTGAGCTCATGCACAGAGCACCATGAGAGCTGCGACCCTGGTGCCCACCCGCCCTACTCTGCCCATTTTTCTTTCTCCTTCTCCCCTACTCACAGCTCCACATCCTCTAAGGTCAGTGCTTTATTTGAGGGTTAAAGTCACAGGCTAAGTACCTTCCTGTCCCTTTCCATTCAGCAAATAGGCACTGTACACCTGTTTCATGGCATACAGTGTAGCAGGTGCTGGGGATTCATCTGTCACAACATAGGTAAAGATCCCTGTCCTTACTGAGCTCCTGGTCTAATGGAATTTATTAGCTGCCTTCCTCCATACGTTGTACTGTGTACAATGTTCAAATCTGCACAAAATCTTTTTTAAAAAATTGAACAGTGAACCCCATAGACCTACCACCTTATTATATAACCCTCTATCCATACATTCTAATTTTTGATGCTTTCCAAATAAGTGTAGACATCCCTAAATCTCTGTTGTAAATCATCATTACTTAGAGATCAGTGTTCACTTGATTTGGGGGTTGTATTTTTTTTTTTTTTTTTTGCTTTTGTTTTCTTGTAGTGGTGACTGAACCCAGGGGTACTTTATCACTTTACCACTGAGCTTCATCCTCAACCCTTTTTAATTTTTTGGTTTTGAGACAAGTTCTCACCAAGTTGCATAGGGCCTTGCTATGTTGCTGAAGCTGGCCTTAAATTTGCCATCCTCCTGCCTTGGCCTCCCAAGGTTCTGAGATTAAAGGCATGTGCCACTGCATTGGGCTCATTTATGTTCTTTCAAAACATGAATCAAGGTCCAGTAAATGCCCAGATCTTAAGTGCACAGCTGAATGAGTATTGACAAATGCAAACATTTATGCTCCTGATATAATCAAGACATAAATATCATTAGCTATCTGACTAGTTTGGCAACTTTGCAATGGTTATTCAACTTTGGTAATTAGTTTTCTTATTTAAGAAAATTAAGTTGTTGAGGAAATTAAGTTAATAACATATGGCCACAATGGACATGGGATACCTAGTCAGCATGTCTGGAATGGAATTCTCACTCCACTAATTTCTGTTTGACTTTGGGAAAGTTGCTTAACCTCTCTAAGTCTCTTTTTCCTCCCCAGAATTTAGTCATAAAACTCACTTTTTAGCACTAGTCTCAACCCTGGATGACCTGAGGAACTTTTAAACATGACCAGCTAATTGATTCCTAATTATTTGGAAATAAATAGATATATGTTCTGATTAGAGAATGATTAGAGTTAGAACTAGGTTCAAGTAACTCTTCTGCAGACCTGGAAGACATCAGTTAAATACACTTAAACTCTCTGGGCCTCAGTTTTCCCATCTTTCAAATGGCTGCATCATGGGCTTGTTATGAAGTACAGATGAGCTAATAGATACGAGAGGACAAGTTTCCACCCTTGTGAAATATTATTTAGAAAGTCTGGGATCAGAAAGCACCTCCTAAGTCTTAATTTGACAGAATTAACCATTTTAAATAAGAATTAACCATTTTAACTAAGGCACAGAGAGATAGTAAACTTTTTATTATACCTGCGTTAATGCATCCTGGCCCTGCTGATGCTTCAGACCCCTCAGGTGAGTGACCCTAAACAACTCATGTCTTCCTTCCTTCAGATAGCTCTCCTAACCATACCAGTCTCTCTTTCCTATTTTGCTTTCTTTACATATTAATAATTTGTTACAAACACGTACGTTCTCTATTGTGTAGAAATGAAGAAATGAAATTTGTGGCAGTAAACCTCCACTACCCATTCCTGTGCCCAGACATTAATCACGAATGATTGCCACTGAGTCTGTGGCTGTCTTAGATGTCTATTCCACAGACTCCTTAACCAAAAATGGCCAAATCATCAGAGTTAACAGATGAAATGAAACCTCTCTTGCCATTTTCCTGATACGAAATTTGAATAAATACTGGCTGGCAATGTGAGCTGCCTTGCTTCTCCAAAGAGAATCAATTCTTCAAGGATAGGAGACCATGTATTATTTTCTTTTGCATTTCAACAAAGTTCCAAGCATGTTAAAAAAAAAAGGCATCCTTAAGTTACCCCTCTTTGGCTGGAAAGGTCGTGTGCCATGGTGCAGAGCTCATGTCTCTGGATAAGACAATCCTGACTTCTAAACAACAAGGCTCTGCCACATACTGGGGCAAACTAACTTCCTTTCTCTGAACTTGGTTTCCTCATCTGCAAAATAGAGGATCACACTGTCTCTCTTGTAAGATTCTGTGAGCCCATGTAGATAAGGCATTTACATAGTGCCTGGCACAGAGCAGGTGCTCAAAAATGACATCTTGTGTCAGCAGCATGCTTGTAGAGGTGAAGGAAGAAAGATTTGAGCCCAGTGTAGAAAATAATGTCAGATTCACTCACTGGAGCCTGAAGGAGAATTTTAAAAGATAATACTACTGCCGGAGATAGGTGAGTGCATGATAAGTACATGTCACTTTACATGGTGGCTGATATAGGTATTGGTTATTGCAGAGGTGATATCTTCTGGGACGGAACTCTATCAAGAAATGCTTGGGTGAATGTGTGTCTGCAGAGCACATGGTATGTAGGAGAAAAGGAAGTGAAGGTAAGAGTATGCCAGTTAGCTCACTATGCTGGGAAGGTGATGAAGAAGGTGAGCCTGGCAGGTGTCAGGAGAAGGCAGCTGGTGAGTCATTCCTATCAAAGAGCAAGACACTACCTGTGGGTGTCCCTACGGGTGAGAAAAACCACACAGCCACCTGGGAACAGGTAAGAGCCAGGGATCTAGGGAGGCAGGTGTGAGAGAGTTGTCACCCTCTGAGTATGGAGCTGTGGAGGAGGGTCCCAGGCTTAGGGCCAGGGATAGTAAAGAACAAGAGCAGGGTATGCAGCAGGGATTTGAGTCAAACAATGAGGCTTCACTCAGGACAGCCACCAAAGAAAGTGCAAGGTCAGAGAGCTGGGTCACCTATGTCCCTGAACCAGCAGTCTGCTGCAGGGGCAGGGGACGGTGCAGTGTACCCACCCCTTCCACCACTTTTGTGGCTCTTGAGGTGCCTTGGCCTACCCGCTTTCCCGAGCAGCCCCCCTGGCCCAGCAGGGCTGAGCAAACATCACTGGCCTCTCCTTGTCAGCAGCTGTCAGAGCACATTTGTGACAGCAGCCTTCATCCACGCTCCAGGAAGTCAGCAAGGCTGGGTGCTTCAGGGAATGGCCATATTTAGTGATGCCTAATATCCCTGGATGACATCAGTGGACACATTTCCTGGCCCAGGCAGTGGAAAATGGGACTGGGAAAAAAAGAAGAAAGAGAAAGAAAAAGAGGGAAAGGAAAGGAGGAAGGAAGGAAGGGAGGGAGAAGGAAACTCATTGGAAGGAGGAAACTCATGGATCGTCTGCTCTGCAATGTTCTAGAACTCCAGAGTCCCACACAGGGATGGTCATGATCATGTACTTGTCCCTCAGGATCCCAACCTCTTACCAGGTCTCAAACCCATTGGGGGGGGGGGGCACCAACATTGGGATTCACTCTCCAGGGCCTTGAAGGAAATGGGGAAGAGTGGCATGAGTGTCAGGCCCCACAGCCTGCAGTCCAATCCAGCTGGGCTACTTCCTGGCTTGGAAACCTCTGGGCCTCTCTGGGCCTCAGTTTCTTCACCTGTGCATTCCCTCTCAGCCCGGTGGTTATATGTCTAAATCAGTGTAAATATATGAATGGGGTCTTTGACCTGCAAAGTACTAGATATATATTAAGCCCAGTCCTCCCCTAAATCCATATAGTAATTCCTAGGGGCTTATCCTGGCAGGGCAGACTGGGAAGTAAATGGCTGTGTCTGAGTCATATCACATGGTTATCCTACCTCCTTTAGTATCTCATTTTCAGCTGGGTTCTTTCCTTACATCAGTTGAAAAAGAGACTTCCAATTACTCTCTAATCCTACCACATACTTTCAGGCCTCAGGGCCTTTGCTCAATCTGGCCTGGAATGCACTTTTCCTCCCCAGTTCGCAAACTCCTATGCATTCTTCAAGACCCAATGCCAGTGAAAACTCATCGGGGAGGCCTGTCATGTGTCTGAAGTCCCTCCCCCAGGCAGAAGTGGGGAAGCCTCCCTCCCACAGACCTCCAAAGGGAAACCAGAATAAGACCAGTGAGAACAAAGTTGTCATGGTGTGTACCTCTCCCACACTCTCCCAGCCACCGGGCAGAGCCGACCTCAGGCAGTCTCTGCCTCCATGATGCTGTGACTCTCTGTGTTGGGGGTGTGTGGCCATGGAGGGGCAGTGGTCACAGGGGAGCCAAGAGGCAGCACCGAAGGCCGCTTGTTGTCATGGAGACAGGGCCCCGTGGGCCAGCCAGGCCCGGGCCGGTCAGTGAATGAATAAACGTGGCCCATTTTTCTGCCTTTGTTTGGAGCCTCCCTGCGGCTTCCTGCTGTCAGCCCCAGCTGTGGGGAAGGCGGAATTTGCCTGATATCGCTGAGCCACCGCCTGGCAGCGCCAAGCCTGGCCTGGGCCGCCCCACGCCAAGATTCATGCCCAGCAAACAAGTCGCACTTTGTTCCTGTGGGAAAGTCCAGCCTCTCAGGAAAGAGCCCTCTCTCTGCCGGCCCCTGGTCTGGGGACGCAGTGAGGCAAACAAAGCCTCCATCCGCTGGCGACAATTCATGGGCCCCAACGTCCACCTCCGTACCCAGAGAGAAGACGGATCTGCTCTGGGAGGTGGAACTCCGGGCCATCCCTTTGTCCCCCTTATCCGGAAGGCCCCAGATGCAAACGGTCTGGCAAAAGGTCTCTCTGGCCTGCCCTTGCCCGCCTCTGGTTGCAGAGTGTTTGGGGAATGGGTGTGAGGCAGGTGGGCCTGTATGAGGACAGCATCACCAACTGAAGCCAGCAGCTGCCCAAGGCTCCACAGAGGCCAGCCTCACCCCTGAACCCTGCACTGAGGCCAAGGGGAGTGGCAGCCTGCTCATGCCCTGGTGCCGTGTGAGAAGTCCCAAACGGCACCACTATCCATCTGGGTGGCTTTGGCCTCATCACAAGCACTCTTCTGCCTCAAGAGGCTGTGCCCTCCTGGCTCCTCCCAGCTGCCTCCCAGGATGTCTCAGTGGTCAGTCACAGGAACAGCAATGGGGAGTGACTTTATTTAGTACTGGTGTGTGCTCTCTCAGCCAAGGGCATCCTAAGAATTACCCCACTGGAAAGGTTCTCAAGATGAGAATTCACAAGCTCAAATTCACAAGCAAAGGTGTCCACAGGAAAAAACAGGCTGGTAACAGGACAGAAGGATGCCATTCAGAGGGAAGGGAGCGGAGGCTCTTGGCGATCCCTGCTCCACCTAATATCCAATGACCCAGCACTGGCAGTTGTTACCGTGTGGGGACGTGGGTCCAGCTATGTTGAATCTTCTGTTTTCTAAGGAAGTTGGAAATACAGATTTTGATGTGAAATTTCTCAATTTGTGAAAATGCAAAACTAAGCAATATATATATTCTTTATGTCTAAAGTAAAACTGTATATAAAACTTGGGGATGAGAAACATAAAGTTTAGCATGTGAATACCTCTTGGGGATGGAGGGGAGGGTCTGGGAAGGGGCATTCAGGGGCTCAGCAGTCTTGAGGTTGGTCTGTTTCTTCAGCTGGGAGGTGGATCCATGGAAAGTTATTGTGTGATTCTTTGTCTTATGTGGTCATGATATATTCTTCCTTGGAGGAATATGTCATAGAATCAGCAATAAATTTTTTAAAACTACCTAGGAACCAGATCACACTTATTTGAAGACTCTATCCAATCCCCAGGTCACCCATTTGTGACACCTCCCCTGTGACTTAGGTACTATTTTATTGAGGAAGAACCTTGGACCTCAGGGGTTTATGTCACATACCCAAGTTAACTCAGTTTTCCCTGATTCTCCCAGAAGCAGAGTTTGAGATGAAGGTTTGAGGGATATGATCCCAGAAAGCACCAACTGCAGAGTGGACAGTGAGAGAAGGAGGGGGAGACGCCAAAGTAAGGGAAGTACACTAGGAGCCCCCAGGGACAGAACAGATATCAATAGAGACACACATGAGGGGAGTTATTGGGGGAACTGGTTCATGGGATTATGAAGGCTAGAAGCCCCACCATAGGCCTCATGGCTGGAGACCCTTGTATGTTGGCAGCATGGCTTTGAACAAGTCCAAGGATCTCAGAACTTGCAGCGGGGTGGCTATAGTGTAACTTGTACTCCAAGACTGAAGCCTGAGAACCTTGGGGAGTAACTGGTGCCAATTCTGGAGTCCAAAGGCCAGAGGAACCTAGAGTTCTGATGATCAAGGGCTGGAGAAGAGTGACCAGCACCAGGTGAGGGAATGAATTCATTTCCTTTGCCTTTTTGTCCTGCCTGGGCCCCTAGCCAATTGGTTGGTGCCTGAAACACTACCATAGACATTCCCAGAAATCATATTTTAGCAACTATCTGGGTAACCCCTAATCCAGTCAAGTTGACACCCAAATTAACTATCACATCAAGTAAATAGTCCCTTTGGGCAAGTGGAGCTCAGTCCTACCTGGGACTTCTGAGAAATAGTATAGTTATCCTGTCCAAAGGACAAAGTTGCTGAGGTCTGTCCCTCCCACTTCCATCAGACATTGGTTCAGGGCTGCTCCCAGGAGGTACACGTTCCACAGTATGACTGGCCTATGGGTTGCAAGAATGGAGTGTCTCTGAGGCCAGAGAGAGCCTTCAAGAAAGGGATTCAATGATGGCTGAGAGGTGTGCACAAAGAGGTCAGAGTGAGGAGCTACAGCAGGACACTGACAGTGCCTGCTACAGTGCTTGGAGCATTTGAAAGCCAGGTCGCTGGGTTTCCTTCACTATGATGTCACTTGCCTGCTCAAATTCTCATACCTGAGTAGCTCCCTACTCTATATCTACTGAACAAAAACCTTGTTTCACACCCATTCCCCAAACACTTCACAACCAGAGGCTGGGGGAAGGTCTAGGCTGTCGTGTTTCCAACAGTCCTGTGTGATCCTGATGAACACTGGAGTTCCAGAACCATTGGCATAGGAGAGAAAGAGTGGGGCTTAGCCTGGCATCCAAAGTTGCCACCACACTCTGCTTCTACCCTGCCCTGCCCTGCCCTGTCTCAGTCCCCCAGGCCATGTCCCCTCAACCTGCTCCCTTATGTCTCAGAGGAATAGCCAGTTCTGGAAAGTGCAATGCTTGCAGGAAAGTTCATGCACAGCAATTTCAGACTTGTGGGATTTAAGAAACTGCCCAAATTGAGGGTTTCTGAAATTACTCCACTTATCTCTTCTTGGCCTTAAGATTTCTTTTTATAAATTGAGATGATGGAAATGTTTCTCCCTTCTATGGAGAGGCATAAAGGGAAGCAATTCCGTTTTGTAACCCAAAACACAAGCTTTAATTTTCTATTTCCTCTGTAGCCACAGTAAAGCTGTTAATCTTTAAACCTGCACTGATATTCCCATCTTGGATGTTAAAAGGGAATCTAAAAGCTCCCTCTTCTTCCCTCTGGTTTATCTGAATAGAACTCTGTGAAACAGACATGGGCAGCCAAAGCCTTGAGATCATTAGGGAGTCCTTCAACATGAGGAGGGTATCTGTACTCTGTGGTACAATATTTAGTGAGCATCTACTATGTGTCTGGGCATGGTGCTGGGTTGTGGGGATACCAAGGTAAGCACATACCAGCGCCACCTGCTGTGAGACAGCTGGAACAATGGATGACTTCCCTCCATCCAGTGGGAGGGGAGACATAAGGTGCAGGGATTTGACCCTGATCATGGTACCCTGACCCAGTGAGATACCTAGAGACGTAGTGATAACACTCACTTCCTTGTGCCATTTGGGGATGAGCCATAATCAAACCTGTTGCAGAATCTAGCTGGGGCAGTTTCTATGCTATCTCCTTCCTCACTCTTTTTAGGCTCCTTCTGAGCATTTGGAGAGTTTGCACAGAATGCTCAAGTTTCAGTCTCTGTCTTCCGGGTCTTTCAGTTTCTACACACACTGGGAAAACACCCTGGTCGAGAGCTAAGATGTCTTTTATATCAAACATTCTGGTTCTCAACAGAAGATCCCTGGCTGTTGCAGGGATCAATGAAAGGGTCATTTAAACCAGTGGGGGTATGGCTTTCCTTAACATCAGTCTTTTTGGTGATGACTATCTCACTATTCTTGCAAGGAAGGTCAGGAGACATGATCTGAAAAGTAGAAGAGTATGTCAGTTTAAGTGGGTTCCTCAGTTCCCCCCGCACACTTAATGACATGCTGGGCATGGAGCATGCACTGAGCAATGAGGGTCCATAGAACAACAGATTTTCAGACAAACCTTTCTTTAGGGTAAATGGGGTCCAAGGACCAGTTGTACCTCTAGGAGAAGGTTTATGATCCAGGAAATGTGAGAATATGTACATTGTTGTGAGGGTCCCAGCAGGATGAAGATGATATTGACAGAAAGTCACCATTAATGTTATAAAAAAGCTCTAAAGGGCTGGGGTTGTGGCTTAGCAGTAGAGAGCTCGCCTAGCACATGCAAGGACCTGGGTTTGATCCTCAGAACCATATAAAATAAAATAAATAAAATAAAGGTATTGTGTCCAACTACTACTAAAAATAAATATTAAAAAAATATCATCATACAAAGTTCTAAAAAAAAACCTAAAAGGTCACTAAAGGCAAAGTCCAAAGAAATGGACCTGTTTGGTCTAGAGATCAGTGATAAGCCTGGTGATAGTATAGCATGTACCCTGGTGGGGCTCAGGCCTCGGCCACCTCCTATGTCCCCGTAGAGACAGTGAGTCGTCCATTCTAGCAGCTCATGGTGTGAAGCTTCTGCCAGCATCAGAACCTTGATTCTTTCATTCTCTGGGGTCAATATTCTCCCGTGACCCATCTGGCTGCAGTCTGTCTGCTCAGCAGGAGCAAGAATCTTCTTGAAGTCAACTGCAATCCCTTACTAAATACTGACTGCTGCTCTGCTAGACCAAGTCTGTGGAAAGGCAATTTCTAGATTTATCATCACCCAGCAATGGTTCCCAAATGCAATTGCCCACTGGAATATCAAAAGGAGCCTTAAAAAATACCCATGGAGAGTCCCCCCAAAGGGATGCTATGTGTTGGTCTGGGGTGGAGCCTGGGTGCCATGATTTCTTAAAAGTTAATCAAGTGACTCTTACATTCAGCTAAAATTGTGAATGCTGACACAGAACAAAAAAGAGGTCCATATAACTATCTTCTTCTTGAAAACCAACAATGCACATTAAATGAGAGGTCCTGAGAGAAACTGAAAGAAAGACCCGTTTCACAAACTTATTTAGCTATAAAAACCTTTTGTCTCCTGATACGGAAAGACATCTACAGAGTACATGAGAGTACATGCTGGGGACACAGCTGAGGGACTGCAAAAAAAGGAGCTTTCAGACAATCTGTAGGGTGAAGTGGTCACCAGGGTAGTGGGAATAAAGACTCTACAGAGACAGGACATTCTGATATTTGCCCAAATGGAAAACTTTGGAATTGATCAAAATAGTCACTTTCCCTACACTGACCTCTGGCTTGGTCATCAGACTGGTTAATGAAATGTGAGAAGGAATGACATATGTCCTTTCTAGTGTTAAAATATGAAGAGCCACTTCCTGGTGTCACTGAGTTCTCTGATTTTCTTCTATCATGAGGCAGCAACATATCAGATAGAGGCTTCTCCCATAGCCTGGATCTCAGAATAAAGGAGAATAAAGGAGACATGAAATAGAAAAAAGCAATCTGCAGCAGACAAATAAGACTTGCACAAGAAAAAAATCTTTGTAATTGCAAGCCACTGAGATTTGGGAGACATTTGTTACTACATCATAACGAAGCTTAGACTGACTGATGCACCCATGGACATGGGACTGATGACATGCTTGTTCTTGCCATAGGAGGTAAGCATTTAGACTAAGTGCTATTCAAACTGTCTATATGATTTGAATTTTCCCTCTTGAGCACGTATTTCATTAGAAAATTTAAAAAGTATTTAGAAGTGTTTTAAGATTGACCTTCACAGATGAAATCTTCCTTCTGCTCAGGCTGGCAGAGTTGATTGGAAGCTTTAAGTGCATTCTTTGCTCAAATAAGACAACAAAATGCCTTTCCTGGAGGAGATGCCTAACCTTTAAAAAATATCCTTTCAGAACTTGGATGTGCAGAAGGAAACGCTTTGGGGGACATGACTTTAAAATCAGTGAACGTTATTTTTGGTCTGTGCCCAACACACACAGGCTCTGGGTCACCCACCTGGAGGGGAAATGGCTCAGTCAAAATGTCAAGGCAATAACTTCCACAAGACCTTTCAGTTTCCTGCTCTGGGGACAATTAGGCAGCAGAGAGTAATGTATACCCAGCCTCAGAAGAGATATCCAAGAACAGCATGGAGCTCATCCTTTGACTGGCTCACTTAAAGCCAGCTGGATCCCCTAAGTTTGACCCCTATTGAAAAAAATATCTCCCTCAATTAACCTATCACAGCGTTTGTGATTCCACCATTAAAACTTTATCCTTCAAAGCCTTCAGGCCTCCCACAAAGCTCTATGATGGTACTTTGCCAAGTAGAATCTGTGAGTGAGACTGTTTCCTTGTGAAGAGGAACATGTAATTGGCATCAGGTTAGGGACCTAAAGGGTGATATTATGGGATGGAAGTGAACCATAGGAATCACCAAGTTCTGCTCCTTCTGGCCATCTAGACATTCTCTTTGTGAAGACCTGGTCAGGGCTCTGCAAAGGGCATGATTAGTGTTCAGCTGAAATGAACAGGGCAACTCAACCTACAGTTAAAAAGCTGAACCAGTTCCTTCCTACTGCAAATAGCAGCTATCATCATTGAGGTAAAGCTTGAATGGGGAAACCCTGAGCACGGAACAGTGATGGAATGGCCTTCTGAGGTCTAACTCCCACCTTCCAACACTCTTCTCTATTGAACAAACAAAGGGTATGGAGCCACATGGTCAAAGTACATCTTAAAAGTGTATGAGTGCTTTGTTTTGTTTTGTTTTCCAGCTGAGAAAAGGCCCAGGGAAGCAGAATCTGAATTGCAGTTTACCAAAAAAAAAAAAAAAAAACAAATTAAAAGAGGCCTAGAGGGAAGGGGTGGGAAAGGGAACTAGAGACAAAGTTTTCCAGCTTCTCTGTGTTCAGAGGAGCCACCTCATACTATTAAGCTGCTGTTCAGAGTAGTTGGGGAGGTGCGAGCCTCTTGAATAATCACACTCAATGGGTTTACGTCAGGACAAGAGATCCCAAAGTGAAATGTCTGAACGAGAGGTGGGGAACCTTTGAAAATACCCTAAATACCCAAGTATCTATCATATGTGAAAAACTCCTACAAATCAATGAGAAGACAGATAGCCCAACAAGTGCCTGGGTTAAGGACTTAAACAAGCACTTCTCAAAGAGAAGTTCCAAATAGCCATTAAGTATGTATAAGAAGGTACAGCCTCATTCCTGATCAAGGAAAGGCAAATTAAAACAACCAACATAACACTGAAGAACAGAAGCTGAACATGAAACATTATATACTGTAGGTATTGTTCATGTCATGTTAAAAAGCAGAATGGTGGAACACAAGTCCACATGCATCCAAGGTGCAAAAGCTCTTCCTGTGCTCCCTCTCATTCCCTCAAGATACTCTGGTGTCCCCAACCCCTTCTGTCCTCCCATCTTCAGGGAAAGGCTCCATTATCCCATTATGTGACTTGGCCAAGACCCCTTCTCCCTACAAGCCTCAACCATCTCAATCAGAAAACAGGAAATTTGAACTACATAAATTTCAGAGTCTCTTTCAGCTTTCATATTTGGAAATTTCCCATTGAAAATCAAACTCTCAGCCCCTTCTCTTCAGATTAAAATTAGGTCCAGGTTCAGGTCAGGGATGGAACTTCCTTACATTTCAATATGACCCCTAAGCAACTCTCTAATACAAATTAAAGGCAACCCCCTATGGCAATGGGTCCCAAACATGGTTCAGAATTTCTTGAGAGTACATGCTAGTAATCTGCATTTTAAAATGTTATTGTATGCTTCATTGACACATGATAATTGTACATATTTATAGAGTGTGATGTATACATTTTGATAGATGTATACAATATATATAATGGCCAAATCAGGGTATTTAATATATCTATCATCTCATGCTATAGGTAACCATATTGTAGTGCATATGCTAAAATAACTAGAAGAGAGGATTCTGGATGGAAATCATCATTTTTAGACACCTCCCAGGAGATTCTGATGAATTGAGGTATGAGAAATACCAGCCTCCCATTCAGAGAATTTATGCTGGCCCAAGCTCCCCTAATTGGCACCCAAGTCTTCCTACCTACCTGTGCCTCAGTTTCCTTACACTCAGAGTGGAAATAATGACTTCATTTAGCCTCTGACAGGCGGACAGAGACACAATTGGCTCCTGGGGCAGTGAGGCAGGGTGCCTGATCCAATTCTCCTACCAGGGAGAATTCTAGGCTCTGTGGCTCCTGGCAAGGCTGGGTTGGGGTGAGGAGGAGGAGGCCAGCGCAGGCCCACCTCGTAAATCACAGGCCAGGAAACCAGGGCAAGCGCCCCTGCCTCGATATATACTACACATTAGATGCTTCACTGGTGTCCCACAAGCGAGCTTTGTGAAGCAAGGCTCGGGGAAGAGGGTGGGCAATTACCAGAAATCAAACTGTGGGCCAGCTCACCCCCAGGGTCTCCAGTTCCACAAGCCTCCTCAGGCAGGGGCTTGAAACATGCCTTTTTTTTTTTTTTTTTTTTTTTTTGGACGGGGAGTTTTTGGCTCTGAGTTTGAGGGCACACAAAAGGCCCTCAAAAAGGAGACAGAAATCTATTACCCGCCTGTCCAGAAATAGCCCCGGGTGAGGCTGGGCTATAGCCAAGTGCTGAGAAGTGGACCTTGGGGAAGGGGAGGCCTCTGCAAGGGGAGCAGGGGCTGCTGGCTGTAGGGAAGGGCTGCAAAGGAACACTTTAGCCTCAGGAAATCTTGGAACAGTGGCTTTCATTCCAGACTCCCCAGCTGTTGAGGAATCCCTCATGATTGTAAGAAGCAGTGATGGATCAGCGTTCAGGTGCCCAAGCTATGCATCAAGTAGTGGGTTCAGGTGAGTCTGTACCAACCAGAGAGGGCGCCCTTGACTCATTCATCTGCCAGAAGGGACGCCTTTGCCTCATTTATACAAAGGCTCTATATAGACAGTAGGAAGCTCTGGCCAAACCTACCTCCAAGGCTGCTTTGCCCAGCCAAGGGGAGTGTGGAAGGAAAAAAACATGGTGTGCCTAGTGGCTGAGCAGGGATCCAAAGACCAGTCAGCACCTGTCAGCATACAGAGAACATCCAGGTCAAGGTCAACAGCACCTGCCCACTGGGTATTATCCTAGGGCTCAGAATTGTAGGGAGGGACTAGATGTTGGCACCCAGGCTACTAGCTTATTTCCTGAATGGGCTTAGAGGTTGGGTGATCCTGTGGCTGCAAGGTAAATGTGTCCTCCTGAGATGGGGGATGAAGGTGTAAGGAGGATGCCTGAGCTTAGCCACCCTGCAGGGTTCCCCATCATTAGAACTCATTAATTTGCACTTTTTCTCACCCTCTCTGCACCATCCAAGTCTACATCTAGACTGCCTCATTCCTATCCATCAAGTTGGCAAGAAGTGGAGGAGGGAGCCCATAGCACAGCAATTTCCTGAGCAGTGATCAGGATGGTTAAGCAGGTACCAGGTGGTAGGTAGGAAACTCCTACTAAAGTAAACAGTGCCTCCCCTCCATGTGGCTGGCCCAGCCCAGAGGCCACCCTTGGAATCACACCTCAGAGGTTTTTTTTCTCTCCTACTTTGAAAGGTTCTGGGGGAGGCCAGGCAGAGTGAATGCTCAATTAAATGCATTTAAAGGTAATGAAGTGTAATGTTCCTGCTGGAAATGCAAAGGCAGCTGGGAGATGGGGAATAGCAGCACTTCCAGCCAATTCTTGGGGTCCCAGATTTGTGGCCAGATAGGGGTGGAGAATTTGGGGGAAAAGTTGTCAGATATCGACACATGACTCTGAACAAGGGCACCCAGTAGACAGAGGGTAGACAAAATGTTCTATAGAAAGGAAATGAAGGCTGACACCTACCAGTGGCAGTATTGCAGCCCTTTAGCCTGTCTATAAAGGGCTAAGAGGAAAAGGACACTTGGGTTGGAGGTTTAACTTGGAGACAGCCTATATGACAACTGTTGAAGATACTGAGCTTTGCACCGGATACAACTGGGGTCAAATCCTTGGGTTGTTTTTGTTTTTGTTTTTGTTTTTTGTTTGTTTTTTTTGGTAGGAGGGGTTACTGGGGGGTTGAACTCAGGGCCACTTAACCATTGAACCACATCCCCAGCTCTATTTTATATTTTATTCAGAGACAGAGTCTTACTGAGTTGCTTAGTCCCTCACCATTGCTAAGGCTGGCTTTGAACTTGAATCCTGCCTCAGCTTCCCAAACTGCTGGATTACAGCATGAACCACCATGCACAGCTGAATCCTTGGTTTATCATTCACAATTTAGCTGATCTTGACTAAAAGATTTCACCTCTCAAGTCTCAGTCTTCTTATCTGTAACATGGGAAGTGATAGTTTTGTACTTACTTCCAGGGTGGATAGGAAAGTTAAATGAGAGAAGGCATAGAGTACTTAACATGTAGCTGGCACTCAATTGTCACTAAGAAAGACAGATGTTTGTGGCCTGATACAATAAATAATAGCATATGGATTGTTTACTATGTGGAGTTCTTGCCAAACACTCTTATGCATTTACTCATCTACTCAAACAGGGATCAAGGAGAAGCAGAACCTACACAGACTAACTCAGCAATAAGAAAGGGTTCACATGATAGTTAGCAGGGACAGCAGGAGGACAGTCATTAGTCATCCATGTCAGAGGAAAGGAGGAGAACCCAGGTTGTAGTGGCTCTTGGAGGCTAGCAGGTAGCAAACATGCCTTTATGGGATGCCAAATCTTGGCCTGCAAGCTACCACCCTGAAGCCTGTGTCTTGGGTCAGTGTAACCAATCCATCACAGAATGTTCCCCCCTGGAAGCCTCCAAGTCTTTCTCAATAAGGTTGCAAAAAGATGTTAAATCAACTTGCTGTCTTTGTACTCAGATGAACTCACAAGGAAGGGGTGGTAGGTGTGAGAAACATTCCTTCACCTTGCTCTCAGAACACCAGCCTTCAACAAAGTGCAACCTCTATGGGCCAATGGGGTGCTAATTCCCTTTTTTCCCATAATGTACATGACTCTATGGGTCATGATTATCTCAAGAAGGAGGAGGGACTGAGTCTGTAAGTTTAAGAGCTCTAGGACTGCAGCTGAGCACAGACTGGAAGAGGCAGTGGCCTCCAACAGCCCCTTTCTCAATCAGTGCCTCTGTTTCCCCATTTGGAAAATGCCAAGAATGGTACAAGCTCTCAAACAGCCTCAATTTTTCTAAAACCAAGCTGTACAACTCACCACAGAGTTGTCTCTAAAGAAGACATTTATGGCAAGGAGCAGCCTTGCGTCCAGCCCCAAAGAGCTTCCCGAGAAGAATTGAGGGTTCAGAGTCAAGGTTAAAAATCTCCAAAGTCAGGCTGGGGTTGTAGTTCAGTGGTACAGCACTTGCCTAGCATGTGTGAGGCACTAGGTTTGATTCTGAACACCACATATAAGTAAATAAATTCTATTGACAACCAAAAAATAATAATTTAAAAAAATCTCCAATGTCTGACAAGAGCCCAGCTGCATATTATGGTATATTATGGCATTTCTCAGAGGTTCCTCTGTTGTCTAGTTCCAGGTGTGAATTGTTCATTTTATGCTTTCCCTGATTCAATCACTCAATTACCCAGCCAGCAGGTGCTGCCTCCTCTATGTCACCCTTAGCATGACTCAGGAAGAACTAGAAATTTCTACCCTCCAAGGACTGGCATTGCTTCTGTTTTACATTCTCCAGGAAAATATGTCCCCTGCTAGGTTCTTTCTTATCACCCCTCATTTCCATTATTGTATTTTTTTCACTTTTATTCACCTTTCTCAGCTCAGGGTGGTATAACTTGAAGTTAGTCTGCACTATTTTGAGTTCATTTAGACTGGTGATATGTGTCTTGATGCCTTCTTATAGGCTAGTCAATGAATCAGAGAGAGTATGCACACATATTTTTTAAAAAGGATGAAAGATAGTATAGATGAGATGTAGAAGCCACTACTAGACTGTCTTAAGTCTTCACTTTATATCTAAAATACTCTTTTTCAATGCTCCAGTTTTGGGTTCTCTGGACACTCCTTCCCTTTATACTTGATCATAACATGCTCAGAATGGTTTTTGCCTCTTACTACCATCTGGCAACAGATCCAAGAGCTGGTGAGCAAGCTGCAGTGTAGCTGGAGGAACCACAGCCAGTAGGGGTTAGGGGAGGAGTTTGCAGATAATAGCCAGGATGGATGGTGAGGCCACAGGTCAAGGCCCAGGACCCGGGAATGTTTAGTTGAGGATGCAGGGTGAAAGCAACAGTTAATCAGTTACTAAAGCAAGACTGGGCTGGGTGTTAACAATCAAGAAAACTACGTCCCTGAGTGGTATCTGAAATCAAGGCCTTCACTGTGAACTACACAATTCGACTTCACTGTGGACTACAGAATTCAACTTTACTCCACACAATTCAGTTCCCTCTAGCAAGTTAGTTATACAGGTGTTTTTGAGAACAAAACCCGATTCACATTGCAGGCAGGTATATTGCCTTACAAGGCTCATTGTATTTACATTTGTGCACATCTTGTACTGTAAGATAAACTGTAAGGTTGGAGGCAGGGGGCATAGTCCCTGACTTCTTTTTAGTGCCCATAGAGGGCAAAAGTAGCAATGACCTTATAGGTGGCTGCTTCTACTTAGGGCCATTTTGAGGATTGGTGAGATTATATATAAATCACAGGGCACCTGGCTGCATGTAAAAACTCTCCATTGTGGGCTGGGGTTGTGGTTCAGGGGTAGAGTGCTTGCCTAGCATGTGTGAGGCACTGGAATCAATTCACAGCACTGCATATAAAAAAACAAATGAATAAAATAAAGATCCATCAATCTAAAAAAATTTTTTTAAAAACTTATCTATTGTCTGTTATTCTTCCTTACTAATCAGAACATGTTTACTAATTGCTTTTCTTACTTGTTTGCAAGTGTCAGGGCACAGAGACATAGGAAATGTTCTTATCCAGGTAGCCTCTAATATTTTGGGGTGAAGAAGAAATTCAAAAAGCAGAAAGTGACTATTGGAGGCAGGTATAGCAGCATGAATCACAGATACTATAACTTAATGATTTGAATGGTAAAAGCTCTCAAACAGCCTCCTCTGTTAGATTAGCCTTCTCTATTACATTGCTTGGGCTGTCAAATCAATGTACCACAGATCGACTTCAGCCATGGACATTTGTTTTCTCCCAGTTCACGAGGCTGGCAGCTCAAGACTTGAGTGTGGTTTCCTCTGAGGCCACACTCCTTGGCTGACTCTCTTGTTGCCTCTTCACGTAGTCAGCCCTCTGAGTGGTCACCTCTGATGACTTTGTTCTTGTAAGGACACCAGTCACTGGATTAGGGGCCACCCTGATGGTCTTACTTTACCTTACGCACCCTGTGTAAATTCCATCTTCAAACACAATCACATTTCAAGATACTGGAAATTTGGGCTTCAACATATGGAACAGGGAGCAGGGGCACAATGCAGCCCTAACACCTTTGACTCTTTCTACTACACCATTGCATGGGTTTTGTGCCCTCTAAGAGTGCTGCAGTTTGCCCATTTCCCTGAGAGCCACAGCAGACTGTGAGGTCTGGCCCTGGGCATTACCTTTACCAGGGTCACAATGTCTGCCTCCATCCTGCCCTGTGGAACCAGCTGGGTGCAAACTTACTCTCATGCAATGCTTGAAACAGTCCCTGTTCTCTCCCCACCATGCTAACTGCTTCCCAAAGAACAGCACACACCTTCTGAACAATACAAGAGGCCCAGAGTCAGGAAAAAAGTTGGTGTGAAGCTTTCCATGGCTCTCAGGTCCCCTAAACTCTGCAAATCTGAAATCTCCTGATCCAGAGAGTGGAGGGAGACAAATACTGGCCTTGCTGATGGGTGGGGCATTTTAACAGGGGTGGACTACTTACAGGATCCTAAAATACTCCTGCCTTACTGTTGACACTACCAGCTGACATGGGAACTGCAGGAGAAGCCTGCACTGGAGTCCTGGCTCTACCACTAGGAGAAGAAGTTACATTCCATCCTAACTTTGGTTCCTTGTCTTCAGAATGGGGTTACAGGTTGCTGTAAGGCCAAAAAAGGACTGTGGAACTTGGATGGGAGGAACCATTCCTCTTGCTGGGGAGGTGGTCCATCTAAGAGTGAGCACAAAGCTGTCAGTCCTGCAATGCAAGCTTCAGTGATTGGCCCAAAGACCCACATGAGGCCCTGTAACCTTGGGCTCCACCTTCCTAGACTCATCTGCTGTTCCCCAGCAGGAAAGTCATCTGTGCCTCTCTACTCTTGCTCAACAGTAACTTCTACCTGAATGCCCTTGGCCTTTCTTCCAAATTCCTGCCTCTCCTATCCTGTTCTGCTCTGCTCCTTCAATATGGGACTCAGTGCTTTGGGAGCAGACATTGGTTATATCCCCTGTGCCATCATTTACCAGGTGGGTGGCCCTGGCCATGTTATGAAAACATACCAGGCATTTTATCTTTTTTTTTTTAATCCCCTTTTGAGAATACATCTGGAGTTAATTCAGACCTCACATTAAACTTCCTCTGTCTTCCTAACTCATCTCTGTATCCAACAGAAGGACAAACTGGGACACATGACCAACTTTGATTAAGAAAGACAGATTCAGCAACATTTCCTGGACACATGGATGGCATAAAGCCCCTGTGGCTGGAATAAGGGGATACTCTCTGAGTGTGGGAGTGCCACATCCTCAGCTCTTGAGAGCTTGATACACATTGGTCCCCATTTCTGATGGTTCAACTGAAGACATTTTGACTTCAGCACTGTGTGAAGGCAAGCCATATTACCATGCTGTTTGTCACTTACAGTTCAGTATTCACTAAGTTACATGAGATGTCCAAACCTTTATTAGAGAACACACCTTGTGTCGGGCAACTTTCCCAACTGCAGGCTAAAGTGAGTATCTGAGCACATTGAAGGTGGGAGAGCTGAGCTCTGATGTCGGGTGGCATAGGTGTATGACATGCACTTTGGAGGTGTTCATTTGGGTATGTTCAACATATGATGAGCTCACTGTACTCAAAGAGTACACCAATCTGTTGCTCCACCAAATCATTCACAAGTGCTCTTCAGTGCTCAATTCAACATGTTTTCTCTTAGTTATCTCATCCGCTTCCTCAGTTTCATGTCCACCATTACTCCAATGACACCCAGGTACATTTGCCACATGAGCTCTCCCACAAACCCAAACACATGTAGCTAAGAGTCACCTGGACACATCCACTGAGATACCCTACAGACAGTACACACTTAACAGATTCAATGTCAAAGTCATCATTTCCTCCCCTCACCATCAGCTCTTTCTCCTGGGTCCCCCAGGTCAGGAACAGAGTACCTATCAGTTACCCAAGATAGCACTTGCTATTCCTTCTCAAACTCATGCTATTCACCAGGTGGCTCTTCCACTGGAGAACCTTTCTTGATCTCCAATGTCCCTCCCTGATGTAAGCCACTTATATCTGTTGCCAAGACAACAGGAATAACCCCTTCTCATATTGCCCTTCTCTTCCATCAAAACTTTTCACTTGCCATCCAGGTGACTTTTCCTGAACATAAATATCTGATCTGGTCATTCTTCTGCCCTGGCAAGTTCAAGATGACTAGATGATGCACAAAATGAAAGCTGGAAATGACAGCTGGGACCTCATTTACCATTTTTATGATTCATGGTCCTGGGAGAAGATAGATGGTTTATACACTAAGGTGGATATTGGGAGACGTTTGATAAAATGACTCGTGACAACAATGTGAGCAGAATTTTAAAAGGGCAACAAAGAAGGCAGAGCAACCAGGGCAAGTATATTGGAAGCCTTGGCCAGCCTAGGCCTGAAGAGTCAGGAAAGGTAGTCACCTTCACCCAGAGAGAGTGGCCTTCCAACATCTGTGACATGGGAAATTTGTTCACTGCTGACCTCCAGGGACAGATCTGGGGTGATAAATGTCTCTCCCTTCATCCTTTGGTCCCTTGCTAGAGCCTTTGTCACCTCAAATCAGCAGCCAGAGGCATATATCCCTACTGAGGCAGTCCATCTACAATGTCAGCCTTTGGAGACACAGAGCAATGCAGAGAAGGGTGACCAGTGAGCCCAAAGGAAGCAGTAGAAGAGGCCTGTGACAAGGATGACATCCAGATGTCTTGGCTTGGCATTTGAAGTCCTCTTAAATCTAACCCAACCCCCATTTCCACATGTCCTAGGCCCAACTTCCTCCTAGGATGCTGCTTCTTGTCCAACAAAATGACACCCTGTCTAGGAAGCCAGTCCTCCCTGTCCTGGAAAGTTAGCCTCTCTGTTCCCATTGACATAACTTATTCCTTATAGGATAAATCACTTTCTATTCAAATTTCTTTACATGTCTCTCTCTCTCTCCCTATCATTAAAAGCACCATTATATTTATCTCTATATCCCTAGCATCTGGTACCTATTACATGCTTAGTAAAACATTAACTAGTAAATTAATTTAAAATGACAGAATAGAATTATGAAATATGATCATTTCTAATGCCTGAGTTGGAGGTAATGAGTTTTTCTCTCTCTTGCCAAAGATAGTGAGGGTTCTTGTACCTTCTGGTTTTTAAAAATTGATGCAATGTCTTATGAATTTGCAATCAAAAGTTGATTCAGTTTTGTTAATGAATACTCAAGGTAAAAGACCCAGAGGGTGCTTCAATTCAGGCCTAAGCAAAGCCAGACACAGGGAAGTTGGAATCAAGGGAACCATTCCCTTAGTAGCAGTAGACTATGCCAGTTTGTAACTCCTGCTTTGGCATCTCAAGCATCATAAATTAATGGAATTGAAAGCCACTATTTGGAAGCAAAGTTTACAGTCCACTTACCGATAGAGAGGCATTTTGTGGACATGGGCTATGAAACTTGTTTTCATTTCGATGTTTTTAAAAATCTAATTTCCATGCAAATAGGAAAGGATGTGTTTAAGAGTGTCAACTTTGGGATTTGTTTGAGCATCAAGCTGCATGACTAATATTTGGGGGTTGGACCGTGTCCAAGGACACTTAAGGAATTCCAGTATTACAAAGGAAGCCAAATATGTTGTGATGAGAGAATTTGCTGTCCCCAGCAAATAAATGAGCTGGCTCAGAAGAAGAGCCGTTTTGCATTGTCCATTGGCTTCTGGGTAATTTTGTTCCCATGGAAGGAGAATCACTATTGAAGCAGTGGTTAAAAACTCTTTTATTCAGATGATTTTTATTTTATTTTATTTATTTTCAGTTGTATTTAGACACAAACCTTTATTTTATTTATTTTTATGTGGTACCAAGGATCAAACCCAGTGCCTCGCACATGCTAGGCAAACACTCTATCGCTCAGCCCCAGCCCCAGCCCCTTATTCAAGTGCTCTTAAAGTGGGATTTTAAATGTTCAGATGAAGAAAAAAATGCAAAATTATAGGCCTCATGTGGGATGGTCTCATTAATAGAGTTTTAACAAGTAATTCATTTTTAAATTTAATGCAGTGAAAAACACTGAGAATAAACCTGAACTTTGACAATGGTGGTAAGGAGGAAGGTAAAGATTTAGTTGCCTAGAATCCCTCTCCCGAATAAAAAGGAAAAGAGTCATCAAAATCAGGTGGGAGGAAATTGGGTATACAATCTTAGGTTTTAAGAAATCTTTCTCAGAAGATGATACACAAGAATTCAGCTTTGACCTAATGTATAAAGAAAGGTCTTTATATTTGAATGAGAAAAAAATGAAGTAAGAGAGGTCGGTAGCATTGCAAGTTCTTAAGTTTGAAAAGTGAAGTTAACTTATTCTATCTGGAATAGCCAGTGAATATGTAGTTAAAAGACTTCTTAAATAACCAATTTCAAGGCTCCATACAGAGAAGCAAGCAGTTGAGCTAAGGACCCAGGAACCCCTAAAAGCATTGTTTCTTCCTAACATCACTCCAAGACCAACCTTAGCATATGCGACATTTGAAATCAGTTCAAGTTTAATATGAGAAAAGATGCAGTTTGGATTTGTCATTGTCTCTCTTATTCTAAATCTAATAGCAAGACCTCATATTTCAGAGTCATTGGATGGTATTTTCCATTGCTTTGATAAAGAGTTAGATCTTTCTCAAAGAGAAAACAATAATACATACATATGATTTGTTCTTAGTTATACACTCTGGGTTAATGTCCTAAATCTGCACTCATTGCTGCCTCCCCTAGCAGCCATCTCCATAACTGCAGGCCTGCATCATTTTACGCACCTTGGCCAAGGTACTCCAGGGTAAAAGATATCAAAAAAAATTTGATTTCACAGAGATTCTTGGTTTCTTGTTTGTCTTAAGGTGCACTGACACAGGGGCTTGAGTACAAAAGAGGCTTTGGACCTTTCTTCCCAGATTAGAAAGGTTGGTTGTACCTGAAATGTCTGCAGCTTGACATCTATTGATCTGAACCTTTGTTTTATTCTTATTCCTGCTCCAAGAACCCCAGGTTTACATTTCCAGGTTGCTGTTTTAGTCTAATAACCCAACAACCACTCCAAGGTACTCGATGACCAGAAAGGCAGAAGGGATACAGGGAGAGAGATTTGTAAAGATGTGTGTGTGAAGAGGAAGCAGGGTGGACATGAGTGAGAGTAAAGTCGGGAGGAAAGGAAGAAGGAAGATAGGGAGGAAGGAAAAGGAGAGAGAAGATGGGACTGATGAGAAAGGAGATCATTATGGTTTGGATATGTGGTGTTTCCCAAAAGCTCATGTGAAAGACAATGTAAGAACATTCAGAGGCAAAATGTTTAGACTGTAAGAGTAGCTTAATCCATTAATATGGATTAACTGGGTAGAAACTGTAGACAGGTAGGATGTGGGTGGAGAAGGTGTTCTTTTGGGGTATAGTTTTTGTTACTGGTGAGTAGAACTCTTTCTGCTTCCTGATTGCCATGTCCTGAGCTGCTTTGCTCTGCCATACCCTTTGGCCATGAAGTTCTGTCTCATCTCAGGCCCAGAGATATGGACTGAGACTTCTGAAGCTGTGAGCCAAATAAACTTTTCCTCCTGTTCTTGTCAGGGCTTTTGGTCATAGCAATGAAAAAGCTGACTAAAACTGAAACATGAACAGAGAAAATAAATGGAAGAAAGGGGGCTGAGACAGAGAAAAGGCAGACAGAAAGAAAGGGCCTATGTCCCCTGAGTTAAAAGTCACCAACAGGATCCAACCCCTCAGAGTGACCCAAGACCAGCAATGGTTGAAATCAATGCCCTGACATTTACCATACATAAGGCAGATAAGGCTCATCCAGGGACACCAGGACCCAGGGATGCTAGAACACAGGACAATCCCTTCTCCCCAGACAGGAGCGCCAGGCAAGCTGTTGCTCAGGGTTAGAGTACCCTCCATTAGGAGATGGATTTAGAGGTTGGTGCCTTCCCTTTGCTTGTTTCTGACCCTGACCTTGCTATCCCCACATCTATATCCTGGAGAGTTATTCTGAGTTCTGTTTTATTACTGATCCCAGCTTCCAGGAAGTTCTTGGCCTAAGTGTTTTGGTAATTGAAGGAAAAGATTTTCAGAGAGATGCCTTTACCAATCTAAAAGAGCTCAACTTCTGGCTAGTCTGAACCTGGTGGAATATGTTTAAAAGTTTTCCCTGAATGCTAGGAGACTCCCAATAACCTTTATTTCTACCACATGTTAGCACAGAAGATGGGTTTAGAAAAAGAATGCCTCAGGCCCTCCAAAATATGTCCCTACACTACTAAAACCAACAATCTTTAAATATGCACTTAACAAACAAAATGTGGTCACGCAGTACTGCAATGTTTTCTTCTCAAAATGTTGAGATGACCTTTCTGGACTTGTCCATTGGCAGAGTGAGTATATTGATGAGCTACTTAACATGGAGCTGATGTTCACACCAAAAGATTGAAATCAATATGTCATAGGGATATTTGTACTCCTGTGCTGATTGCAGCAGTATTCACATTAGCCAAGATATTGAATCAAACTAAGTCTCCATAAATGGATGAATGAATTTTTGAAAAAGTGCTACATATACTCAATGGAATACTATTCAGCGCTAAAAACAAGGAAAGAACATCATGCTGAGTGAAATAAGCTAAACACAGAAAGACAAATATCATATTTCACTTATATATGTGGAATCTTAAAATGTTTTTTTCAGGGAAGTACAGAATAGAAACCAGAGGTTGGGGGTGGAGCATAAGAAGGGTGGGAAGAGAGATCTATTGATCATAGAGTACAAAGTTTCACATTGATAGAAGGAATAAGTTTTGAGATATGTTGCATAGCTTGGTGACTAGAGTTAACCATAATGTATTGAATATCAAAATAACTAAACTAAATTTCAAATGCTTCATCATAAAAAATGATAGGAAAGAGAGGTGATGGATATGTAAATTTGTTTTAATCATTTCACATTGCAAGAAAACATATATATGAAAACGTACAATTATTATTTGTCAATTAAAAATATTAATACAAAAATATCAATCGTACATCATCTTGTACAGAAAAGAATAAATATTTCCCAATCTTTTATTTTGAGATGACATAATCCTGATACCAAAACTGATAAGAATACTACTACAAGCAAAGAACATGATAGGCCAGTATTGTTCATGAATACAGATGCAAAAATTCTAAACTGTATATGATGATATATAAAAAAGAAGATATAACTAAGTAAGACTTAATTTAAAAATGTAAGGATTATTTAATATTCAATCAATATAATTCACCATATTCACAGGAAAAGTCATTTTTTCAATAGATTTAGAAAAAGGTCTCCACCGCTAACACCGTAATGAATGATGAAATATTGCACTCTTTCCCCTTGTGGTCGGGAACAAGATAAGAATGTCTATATCTGGCTTCTAATCTAAGGGCCAAAGTAAACAATTAGAATAAATAAGTGAAGTTGTCAAGGTCAATCCATACAGAATTGATACACACAAATCAGCAGGTATAAAAGTACCTGAAAAACATAAATTATGTTCTTAAATAACAATGGAATAAAATAAGAAATTAATACTACAAAGATATGTAGAAAATGCTTGGTATTAGGAATTACACACACTCCTAATTAATCTATGGGTCAAAGAAAAAATTACAAAGGAAGTTAGAAAATATTTTCAACCAAAGGAAAATAAAAATAAAATCTGTGGATGCAGCTAGAACAGTGATTAACTGAATTTTTATACTGAGAATAAGCTTATATTAAAAAAGTATAAAGATTCCACAACCCAGGCTTTTAACTTAAAAACCCAGAATAAGAACAGAATATCAAATCCAAAAACAGTAGGAAAAAAAATCATGAAATAGAATAAAAGAAATATAATAAAGAAAAGTAAAATTTGATTCTTTAAGAAGATTAATAAAACTGATAAACCTCGAGCAGACTACCCAGGAAAATAGAAAAAGAGAAGATATAAATTACCAATACAGGAATGAGAGAGGATATCACCACTCTACAGACATAAAGGTTTGTTAAAGGGATATTTTATGCAACTTAATATCAACAAATTCAAAAACTTAACCGGAGTGGAAAATTTCTTTTAAAAGACATTAATTACTAAAGATAAACCAAGATAAATATATATCGTAAATAGCCAAAAATATAATAAGTGGTTTAAGTTTGAAATTAAAATCCTTCCCACAAAGAAAACTCGACCCAGATGGCTTCACTAATAAATTATTTAATATCTTTAAGGAAGATAATACCAATTCTACATTAGTCTCAGAAAACTGAAAGGGGGGATCACTTCCCAATAGATTCTATGAAATCAACATTAACTCGATAGCAGACCCAGGCAAAGACATTATTAAAAAACTCAGCAACAAAAAATAATATCTTTTACGAATTCAAAGTAAAAATCCAAAATTTTAGTAAACCACAACTATACCATATAAAAAAGTGGAGTTTATTCTAGGAATAAAGGTTGTTTTTACATCTGAAAAATTAATCAGTTCACAATTTTCACAGCATTAAAAAAGAAAATAACAGTGAAAGCACATAATCATGTCAATAGATGAAAAAAATTAAGAAGCACTTGACAGAATTCAAGAATAATCTATGATAAAAACTTAAAGCAAAATACCAATAGAAGGGAACTCAACCTGATAAAGATGATCTACAAAAACCTATAGTTAGTATCACTATACTCAATGAAGAAAACTAAATCCTAAGATCAGAAGGGAGGCAAGAATGACATCTCTCATCACTTCCATTAGATATTACGTCAGAGATCCTAGTCAGTGAAAAGGAAGAAGGCAAGGAAAAGGAAGAAGAGGTATAGAGTTTGGAAAGGAGGCACAGAATGTGGAAATACCTGTCTTTACTTGTAGCCAACATTAAAGTCTTTGTAGAAAATCCATAAAAATTTACAAAAATGAAAACAAACAAAAACCCAAGAACTTATAAGTGCTTTTAGAAAGGTTATAGGTACAAAGTTAATCCAAGAACTAAGTGTATCTTTATATACTAGAAAAAAACAATTGGAAATTAATTTAAAAAAACAACACTAACAATGGCATCAAAATTATGAAATATTTAATACATGAAACGTTTAGTGGTAGATTTGAAAAAATACACAAGCAAGAACTTCAAAATATTACTGACAAAAATGAAAGAAAACCTAAACAGATGGAGAAATATATCATGTTCATGAATTGGAAAACTAAGTATTGTAAAGATGTTGATTCTCCCCAAATTGATCTACAGATTCAATCAATCCCAATCAAAAAATCCCACATGGATTTTTGGGTAGAAATTGACAAATTGATTCTAAAACTCATATGGAAATTCAAAGAATCTAAGATACCCAAAACAATTTTGTAAAAGAACAAGTTTGGAGGACTTACACTCAAGACTTCTTATAAAGTAACTGTGATCAAGGTAGTACAGCATTAGCAAAAGGACACAGTATCAACAAAAGAGAATAGAAAATCTAGAAATAGACCAACAGATATATGGTAAATTGATTTTTCAACAAAGTTTAAAGTTGAATGAAGGAAACATTAATGATCCTCGAACAACTGAATATTCAAAAGCAAAAATAAATCTGGGCCCTTAGCATATCATATCACTCTATAGGCAAACAACGATTCAAAATGGATCACCAACCTACATGTAAAAGCTAATGCTACAAAACTATACCAGAAACCATGAAAACAAAAACCATTGTAACATACATTGGGTTTGATAAAGGTTTCCTAAAAAAAAAAAAAAAAAAAAAGCATCAACTATAAAGAAAAAGAGTAGGTTAACTGGACTCCTATCAAAATGGGCTGGGGTTGTAGCTCAGTGGTAGAGCACTTGCTTAGCACATGTGGGGCGCTGGGTTCGATCCTCAGCACCACATAAAAATAAATAAATGTATTTTTAAAATGTAAATTGATACTGTTAGAAAAATGAAAAGGTACTATCACAGGCCAGAAGAAAATACTTGAAACATATATGTCAACAAAGGAAGTGTACCTATAACCCAAGAAAATTAATGGGCCAAATCTTTAAACTGACACTTCACCAAAGGAGATATATGGAGGGCAAATAAGTGCATAAAAAGATGCTCAACATCATTAGCCCTTAGAAATGCAATTTCATACCACAATGAGATGCTATCACCATGCAACCACTGGTGTAGCTAAAATTAAGATGGATCACTTCAAATGTTAATGATGATATGGGCCAACCAGAAATTTCATACTCTGTTGATAGCTTTGGAAAACCAGTCATCTCACTCCCTCACTCCCAGTTATATACCCAAGACAAAAGAGATGAAAATAAGTGCCAACAGAAAAGCATGTTCATGAATGTGCATAGCTGCTTTATTTGCAATAAGCCCTAAACTGGAAATATCTCAAATATGTATCCATAGATTTAAGTGAGCTGTGTTGTATCTATGCAAGGACTACTCAGCAACAAAAAAGGAACCAAGTGGTTACATGAAGCAAAACATGGAATAGGAAGGACACTGGGGAAGTTGATGTTTTCATTATCTTGAATGCAATTATGATTTCTCTCTCTCTCTCTCTCTGTGTGTGTGTGTATGTGTGTGTGTGTGTGTGTGTGTGTGTGTGTAGCTACTCAGGAGGTTAAGTCAGGAGGACAAAAAACCTTATCAATTGTCCACTTCAATCATATACAGCTTTTTGTACCTCAATTACACCTCAGTAAATCTGTAAAACTCAATCATATTTACACAACTATATTTTTATAGCAATATGCAACAGGAAAATGAACTTTTTAAAATGTCATTTACAATAACATTGAAAATGAAAAATACCTAAGAACAAATCTAACCAAAGATATGCAATCTCTCCACATTGACTATTATGAAACATGACTGAAACATCAAAAGGGACTTATGTCAATGGAGAAACATTCCACATTCATGATAGGAAGAATCAACATTGTCAAGACATCAATTCCCCTTGAAGTGATCTAAATTCAATGCAATCCCAACCAAAATCCCAGTGATTTCTTTTAGGAGAAACTGAGAAATTATTTTTTAAATATATATGTAGGGCTGGGGCTGGGGCTCAGAGGTAGAGTGCTTGCCTAGCGTGTGTGAGGCCCTGGGTTCCATCTTCAGCACCACATAAAAATAAATAAATAAAACTACAACTAATAATAAATAATAAATAAAAATAATAAATAAAACTACAACTAAAAATAAATATTAAAAAAATTTAAAAATATGTATATATATGTAAATGCAAAAATTCTAGGATATCCAGAACAATCTGAAAGATCAAAATAAAGTTGAACAACTTAGGTTATCAGGTTTCAAGATTTAGTAAAAACACAAACAAACTAACAAACAATGACATACCAAAAAAAGACTAGAGAGTAGTTAGGATAGTGTGGTACTGAAATAAGAATAAACAGATATCCATGAAACAAAACAGAGGGTCCAGAAAAGATCCACACCTATATGGTTAAACAGGAGAGCCACTATAATTTAGTAGAGAAAGGACGTTTTAAAAATGCTGTCAGAGCATTTAGATATCCTATATCTAATTGAAATGAAGAAAAGAAATAAAAAATGAATCTTGCCATCTTGCCCCCTTGCTCATATCTTAAATAAGAGTGAATTCCAGATGGCTCATAGATTTAAATATGAAAGTTAAAACAATATCACTTTTAGGAGAAAATACATATGCCTTTGAGTATGCTAAGATTTCTTAAACTGAAAGCAAAAGCATAAGACTTGGAGAGAAAAACAATGAATTGAATTAAATTAAAATAATTAAAAGGTTTAAAGGAAAGATGCATACATAGTGGGAGAAGATGCTGCAATACCCTATCTCTGAAAACACCTAAATTTAATAAAAATTCCACAGGAAGTAAACAACCCAATGGGAAAATGGGCAAACAACCTGAAATAAGCATTTGCAAAGGAAGGTATCCAAATGGTCAATGAATATTTGAAAAGTACTAAATATCATTATTCACCAGAGAAATGCACAACAGTAAATTAAAAACCCAATACAATATTGCTACACACCCTGGAGAATGGCTAAAATTAAAAAATGCAAACAAAACCATATGCTGGGAAGTATGTGGAGGAAATGGGACTCTCATACCTTACTGGTAGAAGCACTGACTGTCAAAACCATTTTGAACACTCTTTTGCAGATTGAATGAACTGGGATACATATACTCTGTGATACAGCTTTTCTACTTCTTAAATATATACCTAAGAGGAATATGTGCATATGTTTACTGAAAGATGTATATAAAAAATGTTCCCTGTAGCACTATTCCTAAAGCCTCAAATGGAAACAACTCAAATGTTCATCAACTATAGAATAAACAAAACTGTAGTATCTTCCCACCATGGAATTAAACAAATTATAACCCCATAGGTGAAGCTCAACCCAGATAATGTTGAGTAAAAGAGCAAGATACAAAGAGTACATATAATAGGATTTTGTTTATATAAAGTTTATGCAAAGAGAAGAGTAATCCATAATGTTGGAAGTCAAGGTAGTTGCTATTCTTATAAAGGATGGTGACTGGGAGTGGGCGTGAAGAGTTCTAGGTGCTGGCCATTTTGTTACTTGATCTAGGTTCTGGTTTTGCAGGTATATTAATTTTGTGAAAATTTACCCAACTGTACAAATAGATTTGCATACTTTGCTTATGCGTGTCACATTTAAAAAATAAATTAGACTTACTGTAGAAAGCTCTGTGATGGGGCTGGGGATATAGCTCAGTTGGTAGAGTGATTGCCTAGATTCAGTCCCCAGCACCAAAAAAGAAAAAAGAAAGAAAGAAAAAGAAAAAGGAAAAGAAAGAAAGAAAGAAAGCCCTGTGATAAAAACCAGCATGATGCTGGAGACAGAATTGGTTGGGGTAGTCAGTCAGAAGGGATCCTTTGGGGAAGGGGAATTTGACTGAGAGCTAGAAAGAGAGAAGAAACCCACCAGGAAAACAGCAGCAAGAAAGAGCTTCCTAGCAGGTGCAATAGCATCCATGAAGGTTGGGAGGCTGGGACTGACCACAGCAGGAAGCTGTGGCTTGAGCCTGTTCTAAACATCTCACTTCAACCGTGGGTTCAGTGAGGTCACTTCTTTTAGTCAGTTTTGTCATTATTGTAACCAAAACACCTGAAAAGAACAATTTTAGAGGAGGAAAGGTTTATTTTAAGAGTAAAGAGTATCAGAGGTCTTAGTCCCTAGACAACCAACTCCAGGACTGGGGATATGGCTCAGTTGGTATACAGCGCACCATGCACAAGGCCCTGGATTTAATCCCCAGTACCACACACACAAACAAAAAAAAAAAAGAAAGGAAGAAAAAAAAGATAACCAACTCCATTCTTTGGGGCCCAACGTGAGGCAGAACATCAAGGAACAAAATATATACCCCAAAGCCACGCCCTTGATGACCCACACCCTACCTGCCTACAGTTACCACTCGGTTAATCCCTATCCGGGGATTAATTCACTGACTAGGTTAACATGCTCATAACCAATCAATTCACCTCTGAACTTTCTTACATTGTCCCACACATGAGTTTTTGTGGGACATCTAACATCTAAACCATAACAGTCATGTTGGTAGCTTGGGATATGCAAAGAGCATGGGAAATTAGCAAATTACATAAATCTGGACTTTTTCCTTCCAGTAATCAATTGGCAGGAGGACAATGATTTTAGTGTAACAGACTTACATCTTTAAAATTCACTCTATCAGGTCCTAGAATTGTGGCTTTGGTACTCAGCTTTCTTCTCTCTTATGCTGGGAAAAAGAAAATGACTTACATTGAAGGCAACTAAAGAAGAAATATGCTTTCAGTTGTCAGTTCATTATTTTTCTGTAGTACAGAACAGAAATTGACAAACTACAGCTTATGGGTCAAATTTGGCCCATGTCTGTTTCTATAAAGAGATATATTTGTGGGGCTGGGGATGTGGCTCAAGCGGTAGCGCGCTCGCCTGGCATGCGTGCGGCCCGGGTTCAATGCTCAGCACCACATACAAACAAAGATGTTGTGTCCGCCGAAAACTAAAAAATAAATATTAAAAAAATTCTCTCTCTCTCTCTAAAAAAAAAGAGAGAGAGATATTTGTGTATGTATTTTCTGTGGCTTGTATTTGTGTGGCAGCAGCAGAGTTGAGATGTTGCAACAGAGCCCACATGGACTGAGAGGCCTAAAATCTTAGTTATCTGACCCTTTAAGTAAAAAGTACATGAACCTCTGTAGCTCTGCAATAGTCATCCAATCCCATTCATCCTTGGGGCTACTATTTCCTATATGTCTGTCAAAAACCCAATGCAGCATGCCTGCCAGTATGTTCCTTTCCACAGGTACATCCTCCCAGTACTCCACTTGAGAAAGTGGGCTGCCTCTGCTCAATCAGACACCAGGGAGGGGGACCTTATCTCAGCCAGGAAGTAAGTGATTCAACTTCCAAAGCCTAGCTTATTGCCTGCCTTTTCAGACCAGTTCTAGCACCAGCTGTCGGAGGATGGGTTCCCCAAAAGTGCTGAGATGGGAGTTAAATTCAGATCTTTATTAGGGATCAATACCTATGGAAGGAAGAGAAAAAAGTTAAAGCCCAGTGAAAGTTTGATAAAGACTCAGCTAATCATGGTGGGCAAGGAGAGCTCTGGTTCAATCTTAATCATCAGTGTCCTATGCCAGCTATATTGGTTGGACCTCTGTACCCCCAGTTGGGAAGGAATGACTTGGGTGAGGGGGGTTTCTACCGCTGAAACAGATGCTGAAGGAGCTTACAGCTGGAGATCATACCCTGCAGCTGGGAGGCAAGGCCTCCCTGAAGCAGGGTCTGGGCAGCATGAACCAAGGAAAGTCTACCATAGCCCCATCACTCGTGATGTTTTGATGTCCCAACTTCTTTCCACAGGGACGCCCTTATATAATTGCTTCTGCCCAACTTCTAAAAGTCTGCACCTAACAAACTAACCACATTGATGAAAGGAGGTAAATTTATAATGACTGGTGGACTACTGTGTATTTTATGAATGTGACCTCATGAAAGTAACCCCATCATAATGCTGCAACCTGCAGATGCAGAGACTGAGACTGCTGTGTGAACTGACCTGCCCAGGATCACAGAGTTAGGAAGCTGGTTATTAAGATATAGTCTGAGCTAGGTGGGTGGCACACGCCTGTAATCTCAGTGGCTCAGGAGGCTGAGGCAGGAGGCTCGCAAGTTCAAATCCAGCCTCAGCAAAAAGTGAGGTGCTAAGCAACTCTGTGAGAACTTATCTCTAAATAAAATACAAAATAGGGCTGAGGATGTGGCTCAGTGGTTCAATGCCCCTGAGTTCAATACCCCCACCCCCCAAAAAGGATAGTCTGTCTGACTTTAAATTACATTTTTCCACTATAGCCCACCATAGTAAAGCAAATATTGTGTGTTACAACAATTTATCAAAGACAATGGGGCCATTGAGTCTTCTGACCTGCATGAGCTGGCAAAGTAACTCACAAAGACATAGGGACATGTCTCACTGGGTATCAGACATTGTGCTAAGCACTCAACATGGACAACCCCCACAGCAGCCCCTGGAGAAGGTGCCAATTCATTCCCCTTTTGTAGATGGAAATATGAGGCTTAGGAGAGGTTAAGTGACTTGCTGAATGCAAACTGTCACACTTGGTCTGTTCAAGAACTGCATACCATTTCTTCCTATCCTAGGGGGAGGAAAGTCCATCTCCAACAAAAGCAAGTACTGTTAGTTTTCTGGTGTCCTCCTAGCAACTGGAGACTATAAAATTTAAGCTTGGGAAACATTTACAATAACACAAGATGTCTCATAATTGTGTTCATAGAGCCCCTGAGACCCAGGTACACAGGATGCAATCTACTTGATATGGTAATGACAGGGTTTGGAAAAGGGGGACAGAAGTGGTGTCCCACGGGAGGAATATAGGAATGATAGTCAATCAATTTGGGGATCCTTTTCTTTGTCCAAAATTTTTATCTGTTGCTTCTCCACTTAAAGATCCAGCATTATATGAAGTGGCATTTGCCTAATTTCATTTTATAATATGATAGTGATAAACAGCATGGGCTCTGGAGTCAGCATTCAAATCTGGACTCTGCTCCTTACTAGATGTGACATCTGCTAACTGTTTTTACTTCTCCGAGCCTCAGTTTCCCCACTGTCAGGTCTGGCTTATAATATCCATATTTCCTGGTGTTTTCATGAGATAATTTATAAAGTTAAACACAGAACAAGTATGCAGTAACACTGAACAGATCACTACAGGACCTGGGCACTACAAGACCTCAGTTCTTTGGCCACTCAGGTAGACGCCTCCCACTTTCAGCTCAACATCCCTCCTCAGAACAGAAGCCCTGTCCCAGTGGGCTGGGCTCACACTCATGTTCTCCCATTCCATCTTCAACTGCAGATAATACCACCTCCCTGATCCCTGACCAAATATGAATTCTTCCTACAACCTATCAAGAATAACATCTTGAAGATGCAACATGAGAAGCTGGCCTCTCAAGCCAAGTTCAAGTTGATTTGAATTGCATCTCACTCACCACTTGTTAGCTGTGTAGCCCTGGACATGTTTCTTAATATCTCTGAGCTTCCAATTTATCCTATGCACTATGGGAATAAAATCATACCCACCTCATGAAATGGTAAGATCCATGGGCATAGATATGAAGGCTCTTTGCACCTAATAACCATACTGAAGGTGCTCAATAGATGTCTGCTCTTCTCTCCTTTTTCTATTCCCACCTATTCAAAGCAAACACTTTCACTAGTAACCCCTAAGAGAGCCTTTCTACATAGCAGAGGACTTTCTACACCCCTAGTAGCATGTTTGCTACCAAGAACAAAATTCAACATTTATTATCTAATCAACTGTAACAATACAATAATGGTTAACTACGTTGTGTTTGAAAGTGGTTCCAGTTCACACTCCTAAAATCCACACAGTCTTGTGGGTAGAGACTGATTCATAAACCATAATTTCTGAGAATTAGAGGAACATGTGATAGACCATTTACTTCTCATAAGAACCTTATACCTAAACACTATTTTTGTACTTATGCGACAGGTGAAGAAACTAAGATTAAAAAGGCACAGTGGTACAGAGGCAGAAGTAGGATTTGGGCTCAGGCCCTTCTTGCCATAATTTAGCTGTGATAAATATAGGGTCAGTGGATGAACCTCATCAAACTTTCAATAGAAACGTAGGCTAGTCATTCAAAACTTTTTTTATTTTTGATTATTTTCCATGTGATGATGATTGGATTCAGGGCTTTAAACTTGCTAAGCGTATGCTTTTCCCCTGAGCTACACCCTCAGCCTCAATGTTTTAAACAGGAGTCAGTTTCAGTTATTAACACTGCCATTGGAGATCTATCTGAGAAGGAAGGAAGATACATGCACCAAAAAAACTAGGTCTATGATACCTTGTTTTGAAAAAGAAAGGTCTGCTGGAGTCATAAGTCAGAGGTAGAGGAGGTCAAGGTGGCATGTGGTCTAACCCCTTCATTTCTAAGATGAGTGAAATGGGGCTGGGGTCCTGGCTTAGCAGTAGAGCACTTTCCTAGCACGTGCAAGATGCTGGGTTTGATCCTCGGCACCACATAAAAATAAATAAATAAAATAAAGGTATTGTGTCCAACTACACCTGAAAAAATATTTTAAAAAAAAGATGAGTGAAATGGGGTAAGAGAAGGGAAGAGAACTATTTAAGGTCACAAAGAAATCACTGCAATGGGTCTCCATAGTGGCTATATATCAATCCCAAGGAATATTATTTTTTTAAAAAAATATTTTTAGTTGTGGATGGACCTATTAATTTTATTTATTTTTGTACATAGTGCTGAGGAGTGAACCCAGTGCCTCAAACATGCCAGGTTACTGCTCTACCACTGAGCCACAATCCCAGACCCCCAAGGAAGACTCTTAATTGGCTCTTTGGGGTAACATGCTTATTTTTACACAAATCATTGTGGCCTTGTGGCCAGAGGGCAGTCCTAGCCATGAGAAGGGAACAGGACAGAAGTCCTGAGTGATAGCTGTACCAAAACACTCTTCCTGAGATGCCACAAAATTGGCTTATTCTCAGGACTTGGATGTGGCCTCAGACAGGCCACTCCCAACCACTCTACCCAAAGTAGAACTCTCTTCTCACCCTGTTGGTTTGTGTAGTGTTGTCTATATAATTTCATACTTGGATATTAACTTATTTTTCTTTCCTCATTAGAATATAAAGAAGCTCTTTGACAAGAAAGGCCTTATCTTATTTATTCAGTACTGTATCCCCAGTGTCTAGAATAAGACTTAGTAAATAATGGTGCTCAGGAAATATTTTTAATTGAAAAATGAGGTCATCAAGAAATAAGAATGATCTCTTCAAAAACTGTGGATTGGAAACTCAACAGCTACATGCAAAAGAATTAAACCGGATCCTTATGTTATACCATATACAAAAATTACCTGAAACTGGATCAAAGACTTAAATATAAGATTAAAAACCATAAAACTCAAAGAAAAAGCTTCATGACATCGGTTTTGGCAATGATTTCTTCAATGTGACACCAAAAGCACAGAAAACAAAAGTAAAAATAGACAAAAAGGATTACTTCAAACTAAAAATTTTCTTCAGAGCAAAGAAAACATTCAACAAAATGAAAAGGCAACCTATGGAATGGAATAAAATATGCAAACCATGTATATAATGAAAGGTTACCATTCAAGATATTCAGGAAACTCCTACAACTTAAGACAGAAACTCCTGAAACTCAATAGCAAAACAAATAACCCAACACATTAAAAAATGAGCAAAGGAACTAACTGAGTAGACATTTCTCCAAAGAAGACAAACATGATAAATTGGTAGAGGAAAAGGAACTCAACATCACTTTCAGCAGGGAAATGCAAATCATAACCACAGTAAGACATCACTTCATACTAGTTTAGATGGTTATTATCAAAAAAGCAAAATTAACTATTAGTAAGGATATAGAGAATAAGGAAGCTTTGTATACCATTGGAGGGAATGTAAATTGCAGTAGTTACTATGTAAAACAGTACGGAATTTCCTTCAGAAAAATTTTTTAAAACTACTATATGATCCAGTCAATCTATGTTTAGGAATGTATCCAAAGGAACTGAAGTCAGGGTCACTTCTATGTTTACTGCAGTCTTATTCACAATAGGCAGGAAGCAAGATAAACATCCATAAATGGACAAATGGATACTTTATATAAAAACAGAGATATAAAAAAATGTGCTCTATTATGTGTAATAAGAGTTGTAATGCATTCTGCTGTCATGTATTTAAAAATAAAATCAATTAAAAAAGAAAAAGTGATATATAATAAAATTAAATATTATTCAACCTTGTAAAAGAAAGATATCCTGTCATTCGTGACAACATGGATGAAATTAGAAGACATTATGCTAAGGAAACAAGCCAGATGCAGGACAAATACAAAAATGAGGAATCTATAGCAGTCAAACTCATAGAAGCAGAGAGGGAAAAGGGTTTGTCAAGGGGGAGGAGAGAAACAGTAGGTATTAGTCGAATGGTCAAAGTTTCAGTTACATAAGGTGATTAAGCCCTAGAAATGTACTCTATAGCATAGTGCCTACAGTTAACAATACTGAACTGTATACTTGAATATAATACCCTGAAACCTGTTAAGAGTACAAATCTTGCATTAAATGTTCTTATCATCATCAGCATCATCAAAGCACAAGAGGAAACTTTAAGAGGTGATGGGCATGTTTGCAGCACAGATTATGATGAGGGTTTCACAGGTGTATACTTTGCTCCAAATTCACCAAGTTATATGTATTGATTTTTACGTCAATAATCCCTCAATAAAGTGGTTTACAGAAAACAGGGAGTGGGGGAGAAGTTTCCCCAAAGATCTGACAAAAAGGGAGAAAGGAAAAGCAGGCTACTCAGATGGCATGACGGCATCTTATGACACCCTCCTATGATGCTCTTAGCAATTCATTTTTAGGAAAATCAATAAAGCAATTACTTTTTCAATAATAAAAAAGTGAGGTCAGTCAGATGTCTGGAATCTTTGGTTTCTCATCTACTCCCCTAGCTAGATGGCAGAAATGAGGACATATTTATCTCTGCATGCTTGGCACTGAAAGAGCCTGGGGCAGAGTAGTTACTCAAATCAGGGTTCTGGATGAGTAAACCCACTTGTAACGTCTTAGTACTGGTTTCTAAAATGTTAATGTGCATTTGAATCATCTGGGGATCTTGATGAAATGCAGATTCTGATTCAGTAGGCCTGGGATGGGACCTGAGATTCTTCATTTCTTTTAAGTTCCTAGAGGCTGCGCAAACCACACTTTGAATAGCAAAACTCAAGTCTATTGATAAGGAATCTGTGGGCATTCCACTATGAAACAAAGATTCAAGAAGGATTTTCAGAAAGAAAAATGTCAGAGGGATCAGGGAGGTGGATTCTAGTTCCAGATCTGCTATTTAGGAGCTGTTCAACTTGGAAAAGTTTCTATACCTCTCTGAATCTCAGTTCTAGTTGCTAAGTTGCCCAGCCCTCCTCAGTGTCTGAGCTGCCATAGTCAGGGCTGGGAGCTAGGGCACAATCTAAGGCCAACTGGATCCCTCACTGCCCTAAATAAGCTTTAAGATCTTATGCAGGACTGGGGCTGTGGCTCAATGGTAGAGCGCTCACCTAGCACGCGTGGGGCCTGGGTTCGAGCCTCAGCACCACATTAAAATAAAAGTGAATGGAATAAAGGTATTGTGTCCAACTTTAAAAAAAGATATTATGCATTAATATGCAATCAAGAGTTAAGACCAACACATGCCATAGGAAAGAATCCTAGAACTCTCCCAGCTGCTACCCAGCATGCTGACCTCTAATTTTGTATTTAACACTATTTTATAAATTATCTCCCATCCACATTCTGATGGTTTTCTTCTTTCTTCCTTTCTCTTTCTTATTGAAGATTGGATCCAAGGGCACACTCTACTACTAAGCCACATCCCCAACCCTTCAATTTTGAAACAGGGTCTCACTATGTTGCCCAGGCTGGACTTATCCTTATCCTCCTGCCTTATCCTCCTGAGTTGCTGGGATCACAGACGTGCACCACCATACCCAACTGGTTATCATTTGTCTAACAGAGTTTTTTTCTAATCACCAGAACCCCATTCTTTTTTTCATATTCCAGTGCTAGGGATCAAACCAGGGCTTTACACATGATATACAAGAACTCTATGGCTGTTGGATTGTGGAATATTTCTTATATATAATGTGCTATCCTAGGGATGGCAGCCAAGCTGAAACATAAAATTCATCAATGTTTCATATACACCTGGTACACAAATGCTGAAGGTAATTTTAATATATTTTCAATGGGACTTCATTTTGACTGTGACCCATCACGTAAGCTCAGGTGTAAAGTTTCCTATTGTGGCATCAGAAAGTGTTGAATTTTAGAGCACTTTGGATTTTGAATTTTAAATGGATAAATAAAATTTAATAGAACACTATTCATCCACAGAAAGAAATCAGTACGAATAAATACTATAATGTGGATGAATTTTGAAAACATTATTACATGAAAGATGCCAAATACAAAAGGCCACACGCTTTATAATTCCACTCATATGGAGTGCTCAGAATAGGCAAATCTATAAAGAAAAGCAGATTAGTGATATCTAGGGCTAAAGAGATGGATGGAGAGTGATTACTAAAGGATAGAGTTTCTTTGTGGGATAATAGGAACTAGGGTGTTTGAGTTTCCTGTACTAATGATTGTACAATTTTGTGAATATACCAAAATCACTGAATAGTACACTTTAAATGGACAATTCCATGACATAAGAATTATGTATCAAAGCTGTCGCTAAAATGTATAAAGAAAATATTAGATAATACTACAGTTGGCACATGAATATGAAAAACAAAACATTGAGGAGAGACGGCAAAGTCTGAAAAACAGTGGATTAGATCAACCATCAGTCTAATAACCCAATAAGTTGAATGTTGTTTTCCTATTATAGAGGAAACTGTTCTCCAAGAAGCAAATCACTCATCGAAGGGCATAGAATGTGTGACTTTTGAACCCAGGCAGCTGACTCCAAAATCAGTGCTCTTACCACACAAGCTATACTGCTTCCTAGGCCCCAACCCCCAAATCCAGTATCCAGTCATACTCTTAACAGTCTCTCTTAACCCAACCTATACCAATGAGCATCACATACTGCTCTGACTTGGGCTGGAGGCTGCGACAGATGGTAGTTTCCATACAGTGGGGATAAACAAGCTCATTGTACAGAGAGGGGCACTAAGGACTAGGTCACACAGGTAGTCAGAGACATCACTGAAACTCCTGGTGGGGGGGGTGTCTAGGACCAAGATAACCAGCTGGTCACTAAATATTACCTCACCCATATGTAGAACTATCTGGAAGAAATGTGTTCCTACTTGAGACCACATTTCCCAGATTATCTTGCAACTAGGTGTAGCCCCAGCTGAGCAAAGAGCTCAGATGTGGATTTACTGACCTTTACTATAGACAGTCCCAACTTTTCTTGCTTAATGCTAATTGGGCTGCCACAACTGGGTGGCTTAAACAACAGAATTTATATTCTCATAGTTCTGAAGTCTAGAAATTTGAGATCAAGGTATCAGCAGGGTTTGTTTCTTGTCAGGCCTCTTCTTTGCTCTTAGATGAAGCCAGAGGAAGACAGTTTTACTGCTGTCTTTATGTGACTTTCCCTGTGCACATGCGTCACTGGTATCTCTTCTTATAAAAACACCAGCTCTCTTGGATTAGGGCCCCACCCATAGAACCTCGTTTAACTTTATCATCTCTGAAAAGGTCCTATCTTCAAATATAGTCACTCTAAGGTACTGGGGGCCATGCTTTAACATAAGAATTTTAGGGTGACACAGGATTCCATAACAAATATTTAAAGTGTTTTACGTGTCTTGTTAAAAATCAGGGAAAAGATGGAATTAATTTAATGGTATATTTTACTTCATGCAATATATCCAAATATTGTCATTTTTCAACATGCAATCAGTGTTCCAAACACTGACGAGGATTTTTATATCTGGTTATTAGTACCAAGTCTTCAAATTGCAGAATGTGTTTCACACATCAGTTGGGATCAGCTACATTTAAAGCTCTCAGTAATCGCAGGTGACTATTGAACAGCAGTTTTAGGAAGTGGCATTGCCAGGCCTACCAGGCACTTCTATGCCTTAGCCCACACTGTTCTTTGGACATGAAACAGCTTCTCTCCTTCTCAGATCTGAGCTCTTGCTCAAACTTCAAGGGCTTAACATAAATGTTACCTCTGCCCTTAAGTCTTAACACAATCTCCAGAGGAGGGGTTCACATTCCTATTTCTACTGGACCTTGTACCAGTAGGACTTGAGTGACTGTCAAGATGAATGATTAATTTTTTTAATATTTATTTTTTTAGTTGTAGTTGTCAATACTTTATTTTTATGTGGTGCTGAGGATCGAACCCAGGGCCTCGCATATGCCAGGCAGGCGCTCTACCGCTGAGCCACAACCCCAGCCCCTGGATGACTAATTTTAATGTCACTAAAAAGCACGACCACTTCTGAGTGATCACCTCTATGTAGCACATGCTTAGCACATAGTAGACCCTCAATAATATTTGCTGATTTTAGAAACAAATGTGGAGCACTCAGGAATCAGGATGTTGGGTTATCAGAATTTCTTTAAAATTTCCAGAGAGGAGAGGAGAGGGAGAGGAGAGTTATAGAGTAGCATTGTTACCAGAAGACCAAACCAGAGAACTACATATTTGTACATGCACACAATACAACAGTGTGGGATTGCATGTTTCCCTTTTTTTAAAATTAGTTTCTCTTTTTACATAACTGTCAAAAAATACATTGAAAAATCGGAAGGATGACTCCTTTACTAATTTGTGGCTTTCATCACTGAGTCCAGGCAGGAAACTCTAGTCCAGTTCTCAACCAGGAAGCAGGTAGTGGAGGCAGGTTGCACATGGTAGAATGCACATCCCATCCTTTTTTTCAATAATTTCCACATTTTTTACTGGCACATTATAGTTGTACATATGTGGGATTTGTTGTCACATATTTGTACATGCACACAATATAACAATATTATCTGGCCAATATCACTCCCGAAGACTTCCCCTCTCCCTCCCCCTCCCACCGTTTGGTCCCCTTCCTCTATTCTTCCTTTGACTTCCATGAGATCTGCCCCTTTCTTTTCCATTTTCCTCTAGCTTCTGCATATGACAGAAAACATATGTCCCTTGACCTTCAATGTTTGACTTATTTCAGCTAGCATGATGGTCTCTAGTTCCATCCGTTTTTCTACAAATGACATGATTTCATTTTTCTTTATGGCTGAATTAAACTCCATTGTGTATATATACCTCATTTTCTTCATCCATTATCTATTGATGGACACCTAGGCTAGTTCTATAGTTTGGCTATTGTGAATTGTGCTGCTGTAAACATGACATTCCATTCTTATTAAGGCAAGGTCTTAGAAGTGGTCTACATCTCTTCCAGGTACATCCCATTGTGCATATCTTAAGAGCTTGGCCACACTCACCTGTAAGTGGAAACTACCCCTATGATAAGGGGGAAATAATGAAGTTAGGGGTAACAAGAGAGAGAACATGAATATCCAAAACCAAGTCAAAGATTTGAGTGCCTAGATTTGCAGCCATCCATCATGGGGGTGTCTGGCCATGCAGAATGCAAGTACAAGTGGCAGACAGTGAATGCTCCCCAAAGCAACCTATAACCAATAATGAATGGAAGTTATTGAATAAACATGCCCACTTTTTAACCCACGGTTGGCATAACTTTGAGACATTCTAGAATGTTCCCAGAGTTCCCGGAGGTACTGAGCTAGGTGCCTACATGGTAACCTGTTTTCCTCCCATTTCATTTCCTGAATCCTCTGTTCAAGCTTCCTGGGATCACTTCCAACGTACAGTGCTTGATTCTAGTTTACTTCTGGGAGAGCCCAAATGAAGAACAGATCTGGGATTCCTGGAAATCCAGAAGAAAACTAAATATAACTGCTGTATTTAGAAAGCAGAAGACAAATCAGTTATTCAATTGAGGCAAAGCATTTTTCTCCTCCCTACCCTTTTCCACTTCATTTTAAGCCCTACTTTCCCACTGTCTGGTCTTTTGTGGTATTCATTCACATTTGTTCTCCCTTGGACCTATAAGTTCCATGACCATTCATTCGCTGCCCCTCTTTTTTAAAAAAGCTATAATTGTTAACTCTAATTATTTTGTACATATTAATTGTACATGAGAGAAAACATTCAATACTTGTCTGACTTGTCACTTAAGATGAAGATCTCCAGTTCTATCCATATTTTCTTGAAAATGACACAATTTCATTTTTTGGCTGTATACTACTCCACTATGCACATATACCACATTTTTTTTTAAAAGAGAGGAGATAGAGAGAATTTTTTTAACATTTATTTTTTAGTTTTTCGGCGGACACAACATCTTTGTTTGTATGTGGTGCTGAGGATCAAACCCGGGCCGCATGCAAGCCAGGCGAGCGCGCTACCGCTTGAGCCACATCCCCAGCCCCACACATATACCACATTTTATCTGCTCATCTGTTGATGGGGATCTAGGTTGATTTCATAACTTGGATATTGTGAATAGTGCCCTGATGAATATGGGTACCCAGATATCTCTATGGTATATTGACTTTTAATTCCTTTGGACATATACTCAGAAGTGGTATAACAGGATCATATAGTAGTTCTATTTTTAGTTTTTGAGGAAATGCTATACTATTTTCCATAGTGGCTGTACTAATTTACATTTCCACCAATAGCACATAAGGATTCATTTTCCTCTCATCCTCACCAGCATGTGTAATTTTTGGTTTTCTTGAAAATAGCCATTCTGACTCGGATGATGGAATCCCAGTGTAGTTTTGATTTGCATTTCTCTGATGGATAAAGATGCTGAGCATTTTTTCATGTATTTACTGGCCACTTCTTCTTTTGAGAAGTGACTATTCACCTATATTGCCCATTTATTATTAGAATTACTTTTTTTGAGGTCTTCATATACTCTGGATATTAATCTTCTGTCAGACAAATAGCAGGCAAGAATCTCTTCCCATTCTTTAGGCTGTCTCTTCATTCTGTTGATTGTTTCCTTTACTATGCACAAGTTTTTAATTTGTTGCAATGCTACTTATCAGTTGTTACATTCCCTGAGTTATCTGAGTCCTGTTGAGGAAATCATTGCTTATATTTTGAAGTGTATCCCCTATGTTTTCCTCTAGTAGTTTCCAATTTTCAGGTCTTACATTAAGGTTTTTGATCCATTTTGAATTGATTTTTTTTTGGGGGGGGGTACAGGGTGAGAGACACGATCTAGATTCAATCTTCTACAGAAGTTGAATCTTTCCAGCACCATTTGCTGAAAAGGCTATCTTTTCTCCAATGTATGTTTTTGGATCCTTTGTGGAGAATCATATGGCTGTAGATGTGGGTTTATTCCTGGGTTTTCTATTCTGTTCCACTGGTCTGTGTGTCTATTTTATGATAATATCATGATGTTTTTATTACAATGACTCTATAATATATTTTGAGATAAAATATTGTTATACCTTTGGCATTGTTCTTTCTGTTCAGAATTATTTTGGAAATTCAAGATATTTTATGCTTCTATATGAACTTTAGGATTATTTTTTCTAGCTCTGTAAAGAATGTCAATGGGCCGGGTGTGGTGGTGCACACCTGTAATCCCAGTGGCTCAGGAGGCTGAGACAGGAGGATTATGATATGAGTTCAAAGCCAGCCTCAGCAAAAGCGCTTAAGCAACTCAGTGAGATCCTGTGTCTAAATAAACTACAAAATATAGGGCTGGTGTTGTGGCTCAGTGGTCAAGGACCCATAAGCTCAATCCCCGGTAAACCCCACCACCTCCACCAAAAAAGAATGTCACTGGTATATTGATGGGATATTACATTGAATCTGTAGATTGCTTTCAGTAGTGTGGCCACTTTAACAATATTAATTCTCCCAATCCATGAATTTTGGATGTATTTCCATCTATTAGCATCTTCTTCAATTTCTTTCATTAGTGGCAAAACCATACTAAATAGGAAAAATCTGAAAGAATTTCCTCTAAAATAAGGAATAAGACAAGAGTGTCTCCTCCCTTCACTTTTATTCAATACAGTACTGGAAACTTTAGCCAGAGCAATCATGCAATAGAAAGAAATATAAGAGTTACAAATAAGAAAGGAGGAAGCTGAATTATCCCTGTTTGAGGATGATAGGACATAAAATCAATATACAAAAATTCATCGTCTTCCTATACACCAACAATGAACTTGGTTGAAAAAGAAAACAAAAACCCCATTCACGAGAGCTTCAAGACATAAATAAGCAGATCGTTTTTTGCCTGGCAGGTCCAGTGTGCCTGGGCAGAGGGCATGTGGGAGAAGGCAGAGCTTGACAAGTGGGGCTCCAGGTGGGATATTCTAGGGCAATGTAAGCAGATTTGTCATCTGGGGAATCCCATGGCTGTTTTTAGTGGACTCTGGGGCCCTTTTACAAGTGTAAACAGAGCATTCAGCTAGAGCTGTTTCAGTACCACTGGGAGCCTCGGTGTGATTGAGAAGATAACACAGTTGCATGTGGTGGACCACAGCACCCTGGGGAACACCCCATATCATCACCCTCCTTGGTGTACCTATGTCTATAACAAGAATGGGGTGGGCAGAGTTAGCAACTGAATACTGCTGGTCATCAGGGGACAGAAGAAAAATGCATTCATTGTAGGACACCACAGGCCTGGCCACTGAAGGACCCCTAAGTTCGGCTCTAACAACATGGTCCTCACTGAGAACAATGGGAACCCTATAGAGATCCAAATTAAAGTACCCATACCCAGAAGCCTGCGCCAGAGGGAAGGAGAGTATTCCATGGTGCTGGCCATCGCCGGGAACTTTGTGTGAGCAGAGCCCAGGCCTTCAGCTGCAGGGGACTCATGAAGAGAGCAGTTTCAAGAACTGCATCTTTGCTGAGAGGAAGCCAGGTTGCCAAGTGGTTGCTATGCTGGATCAGTGTCCTGGGAGAGAATAAACATTTTCATGTAAAAAATAATAATAATAAAAATAAATAAATAAATAATGCCTAAGAATTAATCTAACCAAGGAGATGAAAGATCTCTATAATGAAAATCACAAAATACTGGGGTTGTATGTATCTTGAAGAATCATTCAGGCAGTTCTTGATCTATGATCGTAAGAAATAAGTATCTGAGCACCCTTGATATATAGTCCTCTTTATGTACTTTTCCAAGTCAACCATAGTGTGGAAATATTAATGGAGATTTTCAGAAATGAATAACTTGTCAGTTTTAAATAATTTTAATTATAATAAATTGTTATTATTTTCATTGTTAATCTTTTCCTGTGCCTAGTTTACAAACTAAACTTTATCATAAGTATGCATGTATAAGAAAAAACAGTATGTCTAGGGCTCCCTACTGCCCATGGTTTCAGGTCCCCATTGGGAGTCCGGGAATGTATCCCCCACAGAATACTGTACAACTACAAGGTACCGTCTCTCTAGGGCCAAAAAGATATATGATCAAGAAATACATGATTCATTTGACAAGGGACAGCATGGCCTTTTAGCCGGGTCAGTTGTGGCCTGTCATAAGGGGCTTGGGATCATCCTCTCGCACAATTCCAGGGGGCACTACAGAGTGACAACATGAATGGTACCCCAGGAGTTGAGCCTGTGTGGCAGATTCAGTAGGTCTGGGAGCCTTATGTATAGGTAAATGCAAATATCTACGATGTGACACTGACTTTAGACATCTGAACCAGGTAAGTGAGTACATAAAAATCACAGGAAATCTTAGAACATAAGGAAGCATGTGTGTTCACACACAGAGATGCTAGCCAACTCCAGAAGAGAACGACGCAAGTATAAAATCAAGTGTTTTGGAATTTGGAACGCATTCTCCCATAGAAACAGGACCCAGATGGGGGCTTCTTAGGTTGGCATCCAGGATATAATGATTAAGTTCTGAGCCAATGTCTTTGGGTTAGTTCCCCTTAGAAAAGGAAGAGGCTATGAATTTACTCCTTCATCCCCTACTTTTTCCACCTAGATCAAAAAGAAGAAGACAAGTTTATGTGGTTAACACCACAAGAAGAGTCCTGAAGTCAGACATTGCAGGATGTAGAATATAAATCAGAAAACTGGGTTGAATTCTGGCTCCACTGTGTGATTTTGAATAAGTAGCTCAACCTCTCTAAGCTTCAGTTTCTTTATCTTTAGAACACAGGTACTGCCATGCTGATGCCACAGTATGCAGCATAAGAGAGATGGGGTGTATGAAGGCCCAAGCACAGCCTGTGGTAAGTTTATCAATCACTTTTACTATGCAACAATCTCAAAATCTCAGTGGCATATAAGTAAGTATGTCTCTGGGCCTGAGGTTTGGTTAGGGAAATCTCTGCTCCATTACCTCCTTTTGGGACCCAAGATGGAGAAGCAGCAGCTACATGGAGCAAGCACGGTTGCAGAAGATGAACATAGGGAGTAATCACTACCTGGACAGGATAGTATTTTGATTAGCTTTTATGCTGCTATGACTAAAAGTTCTGACCAGAACAATTTTAGAGGAGGAAAACTTCATTACAGGGCCCACGGTTTCAGAGGTCTCAGTCCATAGACAGCCGGTTCCATTCCTCAGGGCTCAAGGTGAGGCAGGACACCATGGTGGAAGAATGTGGTAGAGGGAAGCAGTTCACATGACAATCAGAAAAGCAGAGAGGTCTCCACTTGCCAGACACAAATATATACCCCAAAGCCATGCCCCAATTCCCACCTCTTCCAGCTACACCCTACCACTTCAGCTAATCCCTATCATGGGGATTAATTCACTGATTGGGTTAAGGCTCTTACAACCCAACCATTTGTCCTCTGAACTTTCTTGCATTGTCTCACACGTGAGCTTTTGGGGGATACCTTACATCCAAACCATAACAGATAGTTTCTAAAGTGTGTAAAGGTTGCAAATGTTGTTTTATCCTGGGTGTTACTATCACCAAAGAGCCCTGAGCGTTTCCTTCAGAATTCATGAAGGGGAGCATTAAACTGGGTTTATAAGAGCTATATCTGATGAGCAAAGGGGAGTATCTGAGAGGACATGAGCAAAAGTCACTCCTGAAGTAAGGCAGCTGTGGTGCATAGGCACAAAACGGAGCAGAACCATCAACTGCTTCATAGGATGTTGTAGTTCAATGACCCAAAAGATGTGCCTGATACCTTCCCTTCCTTTCTTACCATCTCCAATCCTAGATCAAGTCTTTGGATGTACTCCCACAATATAACCTTTACCTTCCTCTGTCCATGGCCTGACGTGTCATCATCTTTTGTCTGGACTACTGCAGTACCTTCTTCATCATTACCTGCCTGTCCTGTAATCTATTTTCACACTGGTTAACAGTGGTCTTCCCAAGGTGAATATGCTCTCATGTCAATCACTGATAAAAATGCTTCATGTTCAGGAGTAACATCCTCCACACTGTGCATTCCAGCTTTGATCCCTGTGATTATCTTCAAGACCCCAAACCCCTCATAATCCAATTCATTACTCCTCTCTATTCAGGCTTCCAATTATCTGTCACTTATTCAGAGAGCCCTTCCTGCTCTCCTCAACAAGATCAGAGCCCTCAGTTACAAGCTCTTCCAGCACCACTGACCTCTCCTTTGTAGCATCTGATATGATATGATATGATATGATATGATATACCTAAGGTCACAGAACTGTCCATCAACAGAATCAAGTCTGGGTGCAAGCAGATGATGTGGTCAGTACTAGGCCTCTCTTTGGTTCCAAGTTACTTTCCAAATGTCTTGTAGAATCACAGCTGCTCAAAGCAAGTAGTCCCTGGAGTTAATGATGCTGTGCACCAGTACAAATTAAAAATGTAATTGGATTTGAAGATTTACAAAGATCTGGGGTGATAGGATAATACTGCAATATTAAGATTCAGGAAAATGCCTCTAACTTCTGATGTAGTTATTGACTTAATAGATGAGCCCCTAGTTACTATGAGGCTACTGGGCACAGGTACTATACTCAGCAATGGGGAATCACCTAAAAGAAAATGGAAATACTGATAGTTTAGCATGTGAAGAAAATGGCATTTATTTAGAAGGAAAGGCTGGGACAATCAGATTATGGGACAATGTGAATGAGAAGGTCAGAAATTTGGTTTCATCCTATAGGAAAAGAAAAGCCAATGAATGAAGGCTTTTAGCAAGAGATACTTTTCTTCCTCCTCTTCATCACAATAAAAATAATGGTGACTGTTCACAGAGCACCTACTGAGGCTACTAGTTCTGACCACCCTTTGGGATCAGAACTAATATTAACCCCAACTGAGATGGATAAGGAGCCTTAAGCAAAGAATTAACAGAACCCATATGTCAGAGTCTGGGTGCGACGCCCTATCTCACCCTGAACACCCTATAGAATCTTTGCTTTCAAACATACTCCAGACAGCATTGGGGGGGGTGGGGCAGAGATTTGGGAGCCATCAACATTTCATTGGGTTGGTTCAAAGCAGGAGAAAAGCCAAGCTTCAGGAGAGAGAGAAAGGGGAATCAGAGAAGCAGGGAGAGAAAGGCAGCTGAGGCTAACAGAGTCCAGAAAAACCACACAGGTGGAATTTTCCAAAGTTCAGGAGGGAGGGCGGGGCAGAAAGTTACCTAGTGGTCAGGCAGGATGGGGATGGGAAAAGAACCACAGGATCTGTCAGATGAAGAGGGCTTTGGGGACTTTACAGGCAGGATTTTCAGAGGAGTGGTGGGGGAGGGCGCCAGATTGCTGTGGGCTGAGGAACGAGTGGGAGGTGAAGACAGGGCCGACGCTGCGTCAAACACTAAGACACGAGGGGGAAGGGAAGATGGCCGAAGGGAGGGTTTTCTGTGGGGATGGAGATACAGAAAGACTGGTGCCGCTGGGAGCCAAGATGAAAGGAGAAGCAGGCAGGCGTTTGAGGGCTGCAAGACGCTCTCCAGGGCAGGACCAGAGGGAGGGCATTGAGCCCCAGCTGCGGCGGGGGCGTCCCCTGAGCTGTACAAAGACCAGAGGTGGCCTTCGTTTTCTGTTACCCTAACAAACCTCAGGTAATCAACTTATAAAGAGGTAAGATTCATTTAGGCTCACAATTTTAGGTGTTTAAACCCAAGGTAGGCTGGCTGCTGACTCGTTGAGCCTGAGGTGAGACAGCACATCATAGCAGAAAGAGGCAGAAAGCTGCTCCGCTAGAAGTTGGCGGGAAATGAAAACAGGAAGAGGAAGAGGCGGGGCCAGGCTCCCACAATCCCCTTCGAGGCCACACCTCCAATGGCCGCAAGATCTTTCACTTGGCCTCATCTCTTAAAGGTTCCACAGCCACCCAATGAGCACCACAGGCTCTTGACCAAAGCTTTGACACATGGGCTTTTGAGGGACACCTATCCAAACCATACCAGCCTCTTTTTCTTAATAGCCACAGATGTTGACTGAGCGCATACTCTGTGCCAAGTCTTGTGCTAGGTTCTGTGGCTGTGGTAATGAAGAGGAGAATTATAGCATCCTTACAATTGACGAGGGAGACAAATATCAAGATGCCTAATTAAGATGTGTGTGTCCAAACATGGTAACATTAATAATGGCTAACGTTCATTGAGCACTTCCAACGTGTTGAGAACTTTATGACCATTTTCTCATCAGCCTTTCACCAACAATCCTATGAGGCAGACACTGTTGGAATTACCTTTTGTAGATCAAGAAACTGAGGCACAGATAGGTCAGACGACTGCCCAAAGTCATCCAATCAAGATGAGCAGAGCGGGAATTTCCTCCTAGATTTGCCTATCTCCAGACACAAGCACTTAACACCTCAACGTCTGACTCAATGTGTATTTGAGCAGGGGGCACTAGGATGAACGAGCCTGTGTCTGCGGGATGGGAAGAAGCCTAGCCCAGCAGTATCGGCTTCACCTGGAACTTGTTAGAAACGCAGTCTCCAGCCCACCCCACCTACCAGGCCAGGATCTGCAGTTTAACAAGATCTGCAGGTGCCGAGCGTGCACATTAAAGTTGGAGATGTCTGGCCTACTTCTTAGTAGGGATGGGAAACTGAGGCCCCACCATTAGCAGGTTACAGAGAGTGGTGGAACTTCAGGGTTTGGTTCTGGAGTCCACCTAGTCCTGAATGGGTGCTTCCACTCTTGTCCTAAGAGGATAATAGGACAGCAGAAAGGATGGGCACCGCGGGCGCTTGGCGCGCGCAAGGTGCTTCGCGCGCGCAGGGAGCTCGGCGCGCGCAAGGT
>NW_026000168.1:15233241-15253250 GCF_001458135.2 Marmota marmota marmota
GGGGCGCCCCTGCGGGCCGGGCCGCCGCGTCCCATTCTCCCGCGCTGGCCCGGCCCGGTCCCTCAGCTCCACCCCCTGCCTCCCCCTCCCGCCCGCTCGCGCCTCCTGAAAAGCCAGCCCGCCCGGGGCGGCGGCGCAGAGCCGGGTCGGCGCACGAGGCAGCCAGCGCGGCCATGACGGCGGAGAAGGCGCTGCCCCTGGGCAATGGGAAGGCTGCCGAGGAGGCGCGGGAGACTGAAGCGCTCGGTGGTAGCGGCGGCAGCGGTGGCGTGCGGCAGGCGGGGCGCGGCGCCCGCGCGCGACCCGCGCGACAAGCGCGACAAGGCTGTCCACGAGCGTGGCCAGTGGAACAACAAGGTGGAGTTCGTGCTGAGCGTGGCCGGGGAGATTATCGGGCTGGGCAACGGGGGGGGGTGGGCGAGCGCGAGACCCCTCTCCTGCGCCTGCGTGCAGTGGGACCCTAAGGGAGAGCCTCGACCCCAGGCCACCTGAGTGAGCTCACCCGCAGGCACGGCCCACCTGTTCCACGGAGCGAGCGTGCCTATGGGTTGCTTCGCACCTCAGTGTGCCACCTGCCAGTGCGCAGGGACTTGCCCGCCAGGAGAGATCTGTCCCCAGCATGAGGTAACAGCTGAGACCAGCAGGCCTTTGATTTTGGTATTTTCACTGGCATTTTGACAGGAAACATTTAGTCCCTTTGAGCCTCAGCTTTTTTTTTTTTTTTTTCCTCCCCACTGGAAAGGGACTCTGGTTATTGCCTCCGTGGTCTTGGTTTGGGGGAATTTGCTCAAGTGCCAGGCACCAGGGCTAAGCTTTCCCTATCTCACTTCGCCTTCACTGTCACCTTTGGAGGCGGTGTCATGCTCGTCTTGCAGACGAGGAAAGTAAGGGTCAGAGAAGTTCCTCATTTAACCAGTGTTTAAGATGGGATTCTGGGACCAAAAGCCTTGTTTTAAACTGCAGTTGGGCTGACAACGGGGAGAACTTCTTACGTGAGCCTTTGCTGTTAGCTTTTCTGCCTCACCTTTTTTTAACTTTGCTCTTAGGGTCATTTCTGGGGCCAATATATTGGGCCTCTCTGGTGGAAGAATTGGCACCAAGCAGTCACATTTATTGACCTCAGAGTCACCCACAACACAGAGCAAGGACACTGATTTAATGTTTTTGAGAGATTAGAGATTGTGGAAGGGGGAGAGGGAGAGGAAGGTGTTGAGAGAGTCATGTGTAGTAACAACGTCTCCAAGTCAGTTTGCCAGAAGAGGCAGTGGTAAATCTATGACTCTCTCAGTTCAGAGAAAGGGCTCCAGACTTCAAGACTTCCTTCTGTCACATCAACAGGACAGCCCTGCAAGTGCATGGGAAGGGGTCTTCCAAAATCTTCGGTGGCATGTTTCTCCAAGAGAAAGCCTGTGCCAGTACAGTCCCCCCTGACTCTTTTATGGTGCCCCCCCTTCCTCTAGTAGATCCTTAAACAAGGTGGCTCAGAAGTCGGCTGGCAGGGCCAGTGCTGGACTTCCTGCGGGAGCTGCTTGCAGGGAGAGCGAGAAGGATACTGCTGGGCCCAGGCCCTTTCTTTGGAGACATTCATTTTGAAGGTACAGGCTGCTCCAAGCCTGCTTTGCACTGGTAATGAAGTGGCCACCTATGTTGGTGGTTTGGCAAAGGGGGTACAGAGGGAGTGGACTTGGAGACCCCAAATGTGCCCTGTGCCCTCAGCCCTCAGCTGTGAGTCCTGCCTCTCTTGATAGACTCAGCCTTTGTAAATTGTGATGTGCACTTGGAAACCTGTGGAAACTCTTAAGGGGAGGCCCAAGCCAAAAAAAAAAAAAAAAGTTTGAATATATTTGTTCATCCAGGCAATTATTGTGCCAAAGTAATAAGTGTTCCTAAAAGCAAAAATTGGGTAAATTACAAATTCTGCCACAGATTAAAAAAAAAAAGTTGTAGTGAGTGAAGTTTAAAAATGAGTCATTGCTGGATTTTCTTTTCCTTTCTCTGATTTGCCGAGAGTCTCCATCGGGTACACAGATACCCTGGCTTGATTGAGTTAGTTATTTTAAGGATTACAGTACAAGCTTTATGAATACACAGGCCAGAAGGCTTTTACGAAGTGCCATCTATTAGGTTTCAGAGGGTTCCCAGGTAAATTGCAGTGTATTAAGGAATGATTTCAGTTGTTTAATCAATTAGATTTAGATTCAGTAAACAGATACTCTTACTTCCTTTCACATACTTTTGCCTTTTTATATAGTTCAGCTGTTTGTATATCCACAGTTTCTCTTTTTTTCAAAAATCTACATAGCTGTACTCATAGATGCCACTGATAGTTTAAAGTATTTCTTTCCCAATGTGAAATTTTGAATTAGTTGCTTGCCCAGAAAAACCTAAGACCCTTCAAAACCTGGTAGATAGGACCCTGTTATCAGGATTGATCAAAATTGTTGCTATTAATCCTTGCAGTTAAAGAGGCTTCATTTAGTAAAAAGCAATTTCAGTTAAAGGCTTCATTTGTGAGATCAGATGGTCGGAAATAGCATGTTTTCATGCTTTGTTATTAGACTGGAGAAAGAGGACGAGGGATTTGGAAAAAAATCCCCTTCTGTTTGTAATAGCCCATGTTCACCTCAGTTATTTAATTTGTTTTGCAGAAAGGCCCAGGCAATGGATATTGTGTTTCAAGATAGGAACACTAAAACTGAGGGTGGTCTTTTCCCAGACTGATCCTAAGCCAGACTTACTGGATAGGTTCTTGTTGTAAACTCCATACAATTCAACTGCACAACTGGGACTTGCATATAGGGATGTTTAACTCTTTGAAGCCTGATATTGTTCATGATATAATTCCCTGAGAATGCTTTTTCATTATGAAAAAAAATATATTTTCAGGTCATTCTAAAAGTAAATAACAGAAAGGGATCTCCCTTACCTAGACTGTTGACATCACTTTAGAATTAAAAACAAAGGGTATAGTATTCAGGATGGTAATCATCTTGACCTATGTCAAAGGACAGAGTACATAAATTAAAGAACTGAGCAAATAAAACCCTTTCTTTTATATTGTCTTCATAGCTACCCATTAATTCTGGAAGATAAGCTATGTAGATATTAAAGTCCCATTTTACAAATGAGGGAGCTGAGAATCAGAACTGTGTGGTAGACTTGCTTAAGGTCATAGATGGCAGAGAGCACAAACCTGGGGCCATACTTTCTGACCCTAGTCCTAGCTGAACTGGACCTCAAGCTTAGAGAACATCATGTCTTGCCTGTGGTAGGTGCATAGTAAAGATTTCCTGTGCCAAACATGAAATGATGAGAAAAGTTTTAAAGTCACTCCTTCATGTTCTTCCAGGGGCATTCCTGATTCCCTATGTGGTATTTTTTATTTGCTGTGGAATTCCTGTCTTTTTCCTGGAAACGGCTCTGGGGCAATTCACAAGTGAAGGAGGCATTACGTGTTGGAGGAAAGTCTGCCCTTTATTTGAAGGTAAGTGTTGATTTAATGAGAATTAAGGTTTTGCCCCCAAAATGTCAAGCTACAAAGAGTAGCTGAAGACCGTTAGGAAAAGATAGAAACTCAAATTGTTCCCTTTTCTTTATCCTTTCAGGAATTGGCTATGCAACGCAGGTGATTGAGGCCCATCTAAATGTGTATTACATCATCATCCTGGCATGGGCCATTTTCTACCTGAGCAACTGCTTTACCACGGAGCTCCCCTGGGCTACCTGTGGGCATGAGTGGAACACAGGTATGGACTGCAGGGAGGGTCTCTCTGCTGGTGCTGGTGGAGGACCCGGGATTGGGGTATTATCCTTGACCTCTGGGCTCTTGTCATGAGTCCAGTTTCCTGGGAGTGGCTTTACTGGTCTGGGTCTGTTTGTTAGTTACAGCCTAAGCTGAGCTTTGGTCCAGGGTTTGGCATGGTTAGGAGAATGGAGATGCTCTTGGCTTACTTTGTTAGATGCAGAGAATGAGCCCCTGGGGGACAAGGTGTAGAGTATGAATAAGTGTTAGATTCAGAGAACTAGATCCCCAGTTTCAGCCCTACTTCTCCAAATGGCCAGTTTTCCTCTGTAACAGGAAGGGGTTGGACTAGATTAAGGGCTGCAGGTGAAGGGCCTTTAGGCTGATCCATCTTTAGATCAATGAACAGCAAACTGAAAAATGTATTTGTTTACCAGAATTTTAAAGTCTGAATGTTTCATGTGAAAAATCCAGACTTCCAGCTTCTCTTTAAAAATTCAGAGATTTGGCAACATTCCTACTTGGCAGCAATGGCTGCAGCTGAGAAGCAGCTATTGCCTTTGGGTGACACATCTGTCCTCAAGTTTCCAGTGATCCCACCCAGATTACTTTGTTCATTTTCTTTACCTGTTCAACCTAGCTTGACATTTGAGTTCAGCAGCTGCCCCCTTCCGAGAATGGATAATACTTTTGATTTGACAGACTGTTTTGTTTTTCAGTTTTAGAATTGGGTTTTATAATCTAGGGAAGAAAAATCTGTCCAACCTATTTCTGAGATGGCTGTGCTTACAGCAGGCATCTCTAATTGATTACAGCAATCTCTTCTTTTGAGTCTAGTCTTAGGCTTGGAGCTCTTATCCGTGCTCTGGGCAGCTGCTACCTTTTGACTAGAATTGGGGCTCACAGTTAACCCACTCACCATCCATTTTATAATCTGTAGTGAGATCATGTCTGGAAGTGTCCTCTCAGGAGATGTAGCAAGACTGGGTAGGGTGCTGGTCACCAGCAGACAGAACTGAAGGCATTAGACCTGGAAATTTCTGAGATCTATTTTCTATCCCCATATGACTGTCCCCTGACACTCACATCTTGTGGTGGCTTCACTGTCTCTCTTCAGAGTGTTGTTAATCTTCCTTTCGCAAGGGACCTTAGATGTTCATCAAACTCAAATTCAAGGGCATATTCTTGGAGGCCTGTGAGTCTTCCGTGATAATTTAATTGTGGATATTATGAGAATACTCTGAAAATATGTGCATGTTCTGAATCTTAAGCTGAAGATGGTCAGGAGAGTCCACTACCTGAATTTGCATGTGTTTGTACTCTAAGAGCAATTCATGGCAAATAGAATGATAGTGGCCAAGGGAAAGAACAGAGAGAGGTTTAATTCATAAATGGTCTGCTGGGGGACTGAGGGTTTGGCTTGGTGGTAGAGTGAATGCCTGACATGCGTGAGACCCTGGGTTCCAACCCCAGCATGCCAATAAATAAATAAATAAGGTGCATTGGTACTAAGCAAAGTCCAGTTGAGAATGCAGTTAACTGTACGAATGAAGGTTTTGCACAAGTGTAACCAGCAGAAACTGGTTGTAGAACTGAGACTCAAATAGCTTGTGGAAGAATGAGGCAGATGATCTCCACAGACTCTACTGTTTACCTGTCAGGTGCATTTTTTTTTTTCAGTTGGGGAAGCAATTTAATTTCAACAAACGTCATTATTCTACAGTCATGTGATATATAGGGATTTTGAATCGTGTTGGTTCCATAGTTGAGTTGGTATTTGGCTTCTAAATTTAATCTTTTCTAGTTTTATGACTTATAAAACACAAAGACTTCACTAGCCCATTGTCTATTTGTACATGATTAAATATCATTTTAATAAAAATAACTCATGAACCTTGGGTGTCTGCAGTTTTTTTTTTTTTTTAACTTTAGGCAAAAACGTGAGAAACTTTATTTTATTGATTGATTTCTTGTATTTTATTTTGAGCCCAGGAAAAGGCCCAAGAAACATCAAGTCATTTTACTTATAATTTCAGTTTTCTAGACTCCTCTTAAGACTGACTGTGAACCTCCAGACCACTTCCTTTCAGAATATAGTTAGCGCTTGCCAAAAGGAACCATAGAGGCATTTCTCCAGTGGACCACCAACCTCTTTCTTCCACTCGTTTGCAGTCTCCTTTCTCTAAGGCATGTGAACCCTTGCAGTGTGCAAAGTATCATACACAGGATTATAATTTCTTCCCCCAAAGATGGCAGATGTAATTTGAATGGTTCTTACACACATGAGAAGAAAAAATGTACCAGAGCCAAGTGGGTGCTGGCCACTGTTCTGGATGCATAAGGTTCTGAGCGAGCCAATTCAGGAAGCCCTGTCCCTAGGCAGCTTGCAGTCTGGTGGCCCAGGCAGCTCTAAACAGAGAAGCACGGGTTCCGTGGTGGCTGATACTACCAGGGCATTCACCATGCCAAAGAAAATGGAGCCCTGGCTAGAATTTATTCTCAGTTCCTTCTTTAATTGGTGGGTGGCTTTCTAGAGGAAAGAAAGGGTTTGTGTGTGGGGAGGAAGGTGTCCCTTGACTTTTTCTGAACCTTAGATTCTTTCCAAAATCGATGGAGTTAGAGAAGGTAATTCCTGGGAGGGCTTTTGAATTCTGGCTTGCCTAGAATTCAGGGGAAGGAGATCAGGGTTGGCTTCCTGGAGGAGTAGGAGGGATTAATGGGTTGCTCTGGGCCTTTCTAATGAATTGGATCCTATAAGGGAATGGTGAAGAAACCAAGGATCTTTTACGCATGTAGCTTCTCACCATTTTATCCAATCCTGACATCTTTATAAGGCAGATTGTAGTCAGGCCCCCTCCCCCCCTGCTTACCCCCCCCCCATTTTTTTTAACATAGAAGGAAAATCTCATCTGTGTTTCTGCCCTACGGATATCACAACTAGATCATTTCCTTAAATCTCCCCCTTCAGTCCAGCAAGGGCCACTGGGTAGGAGAGAGAAATACTACAAATAGGACCTGGGGCACAAAAGTGGAAAAAAGCAAAAATGGTTTGGGAATCAGGCTGGAGGAAAGAGCAGGATGGGGCCTGTTGGCTGGGAATGGAAGAGACTCAAGTCCCCTGCCCCCACCCCTTTCCTCCTATCCTGCTCAGGCCGAGCCTCTTGTGAACTATCGGTAAAGCATTGATTTCCACCCCTAATGCTCTTGGAGTCATGTTTGCTTGGAGCGGCGAGTTAAAACTGCCAGCATTGCGCCATCAGCGCTGAATGTTTTCTCAGCTTTACCTCTCGCGAAGGTTAATTTTCTTGTATGTCTTGTTTTTTTTTTTCCCACTGTAGAGAATTGCGTGGAGTTCCAGAAACTGAATGTGAGCAACTACAGCCATGTGTCCCTGCAGAATGCCACCTCCCCCGTCATGGAGTTTTGGGAGTAAGTGGAGAAGCACTTGTCTCCCTCAGTTGGTGGGGACTCTGTCCTGCTTCTTCTGCTCATTTGACCTTGCCTGCATGCCTGGGCAAAACCTGACCTTTCCTCCAGTCTGGCAGTTCCTGGCTTCTGCGGGCTTTTTCTTTTTTTAAAAAAATAAAAAAGAAATGTATTTTCTTTTAGTTGTAGATGGACACTAATACCTTTATTTCATTTATTTATTTTTATGTCGGACTAAGGATTGAACCCAGTGTCTCACGTGTGCTAGGCAAGTGCTCTACCACTGAGACACAACCCCAGCCTCTTTTGTGGGCTTTTGATTATTTGAGAAGCAAGTGTGAAGATCCTCTGGGGTTTCCTAAAGGGACAACAGAGAGAAATACCTTCTTGTTTTTTGATAACATGTCAGCATGCCTAGTTGCTTATTAGGGCAGGAAGTGTGATAAAAGGATAGTTTAAAAATTCATCTCGAACAAAAGAAGATAGAGCGTGTTTGTAATAAGTGAAGTCAAGAGTATATTTAGCCTCGCAGAAGTCTCCAGGGGGGACAGGTCTGCTTGCTCTCCGTAGCTGAAGTGGCATGTGGAAAGGAAGCAGATTCACTTTAGTGGATAGAAGTTACAAAGAGGCAAGTTTCAAATGTGCTTAAGGATGAAGTTGGTCTCACAGTGTTGTCTGAAACTACTTTAGAAGATTGTGAGCACCCTTTACCTGGAAGTGTTTGACTGGAGTTAGACTGCTGATTACCATCAGAGATGTATCAGAATCCCCTGAAATTCTAAGCAGGATTGTATGGGTGGGCATTTTCCTAGGAATGGGCATAGTTTCATCAGAGTTCCAAGCATACAGTTGTCTTAGTTGCACACTTTACAACCTGAGGAAGCATTATGTACATTGTGAAATGTGCCCTCCAGGATTATATAGTATACAACCTGTATAGCCATACCTAGAAGCCCTGACTTTGGAGTTTCTAAAGTAGAAGAAGGATTGTCCCCTGCCCCAGGGTTTTGAAGAGATGTTTCCTTTATGATTCAAAGTCTGGACTAAATGTTTTCTGAGATTTTTCAGGCAGAAAAGACCTGGCTCCATTGAAGAACCCTCTCCTTCCTTTATACTAATACTAATAGTGTGTGTGTGGGGGGGCAGTGTTTCATGAAGGATTGTGTTTTATCCAAATATCATTTTTCTCTTTCCCTTTCTAGAAATCATTATGCTGAATTTAGATTTGTAATCCTAAAGCACATCTTCAACTTGTTTCATGGCTCTAATAGTACCAAGGTCTCGCTTACATTTTTTTTTAATATTTATTTTTTAGTTGTAGTTGGACACAATATCTTTATTTTATTTATTTATTTATTTTTAGGGGGGTGCTGAGAATTGAACCCAGGGCCTCACACATGCTAGGCAGTGCTGTACTGCTGAGCCACAACCCTAGCCCTCTCTTAGATATTTAAGAAACAAATTATATCTATGGTATCCATTACTAACATGTTTTACAACAACTTTGTTTCTTTGATCAGTGCTGGTTTGGAGATGTATCCATATGGTTAAGTGTAGCTTTGGTTCTTTATTTCCCCTACACTGCGGTACATTGTTGTATTATATGAATAGCCTACATTGTATTTACCCAGGTCCTCTTGATGGGCTTTTAGCATGTTGCCACTAGTATTAGGCACACTTAGTGAATGTCTTGTCCAGTGCTTTCTTTAGTACCTGAGTGGTTTCCAGGCTGTGTAACTGTCTTGTCTGTTAGCTGGTTCTTGTCAGAAAACCTCAGACCTGGTAACAAGTTGTTTCTTGTAGTTCTAGAGCTTGGGAGGTGCCAGGTTGAGAGCCTGGCATATGGCAAGGGCCTACTGCTGTATCATCCCATGGTGGAAGGCAGAAGGGCAAGAGACCATATTTGCTTGAGCAGTCAAGGGGGCCAAACTCATCCCTTTGTCAGGAACTCACTCATCAATAACTAACCCACTCCCATGGTAATGATATTTATTCATGGGGACAGAGCCCTCATAACCTAATCACCTCTTGAAGGTTCCACCATTCAAAACTGTTGCATTATGGATTAAGTTTCCAACATGGGAATGGTGGGGGATCATAGTAATACCTAATAGTGGATTTGGTGGTTTGTAGGGTACATGCATGGTAAGTTTTATCAAATATTAGATAATACAGAGTGATTCCCTAATTTACATTCTAAATATGTATGTGTGCAAGAATTTCTGCTGCTCTATGTTTATGGAACACTTGGTCTAGTCAGTCCTGTTTTGTTCATAAAATGGGTGTGATTGGTATTTCAACATTTTAAAGTTGTATTTCTCTAATTACTTATGAGGTTGAGCACTTTTTCATGGTCTTTTTTTAAATGAATTTGGATCTTCAGGTTCATACTCTTTTCTATTTGGATTGTTTGTTTTTTCCTGTAGAAAGGAATTCTTGGTACAGGCTAGATGTTAATCATTGTGCTGGAAATATATTTTCCCAGTGTGTGGATTTTCTTTCTCATTTATGGTGTACAGAATTTTCAATTTTATTGAAGTTATATTTGTCAATCTCTAAAGAGATTGGTTTGCATAATTGGAATCTAATTTAAGATATATTTCTGTACTCCAAAGTTGTAAAAAAAAAAAAAAAGTTATGTATTTTCTTCTAAGAGTTTTGAAGGTTCCCCCCCCCCGCCCCCCACATTTAGCAACATAGTCTTTTTATTTATTTTTTAGCTTTAGGTGGACACAATATCTTCATTTTATTTTTATGTGGTGCTGAGGATTGAACCCAGTGCCTCAGGCATGCCAGGCGAGCGTGCTACTACTTGAGCCATATCCCCAGCCCCAATCTTTTATTTTTTATAAATTTCATTAAAAATTCTTAAAATTTTTACTGTGTATAAATTTTGTTCAGATTTTTATTTTCATATATATAACCAATTTTCCCAACAGTACTTCCTGATCATTCATCCTTACTCTACTGACTTACAGTGCTATCTTTTATATATCATTTTCCTAAAAGCACAGGTCTGTTTGGGGCTCACTGTCCTGTTTCATTGTCACCTTAGTCTATCTCTGTATCGATACCAAAACTATAGTTTTATGTAAGACAAGCTCTGGCAAGGCGGCTTCCTCATTTTTTTTCCTTTCCAAAGTGTTCTTAGTGTTCCAAATAGATTTTAGAATCAGTTGGTTAGATTAAACAACAGCAACAACCATAAAGAGAAACAAAAAACTCTGGGATTTTGATTGGAAGTCTATTGGAGAAAAGTGACATCTTCGTGACTGAGCCTTTCTACCCATTTATTTAGGACTTTTAAAATGCTTTGTTAAGTGGCACTTCTTAAATGTGTTCTACCTAATAGTGGAATTGGTGGGTTGTAGAGTACATGCAGTAGCATTCAAAACTCCTGCTTATCTACCCCAGACCCAGTGAATCACAGTCTCAAACCGAACATCTGTAAAATATGTACTGGAGAGGGGGCTTCTGTGCTAAGTGAGACTGTGTGGTTTATTCCCGACTTCAATGAACTATAATTTCCTGGAGGAATGTCACAGAGACATATTTTTGGACTTGCACCTTTAAAGGGTCAACAAAATATAGCTTCCATACTTCCCTAGGGAACCCATTCCAAAGTCCTAGACAAGACGTGGTCTCTATGTAAGTTCCTGGATTTTTTTTGCACCATTCATTCCCTTTGTATCATGTATACAGACCTTTAGTTGAATATTAGCCATATTATATATTTGTTCATTGTGTTCACTGACAGGCAGTCATGAAGCAGCACCTGTCTGGTTTTACTCACCACTGCCAGGATATGGAAAACCCTCAATGAATATTTATAGAATAGATGGATAGATAAGAAGCAGAGAGGCAATATGTTCTAGAAAATACTATAGGAGATGTGCCAAGGGGGCCCTGGCAAGAGCTCATGCTGTCATTAATATTCCCACTCACCAGCATTGATTAGTTCCAGGACCTGTTTGCAGTATCCATGTCACTCACTCATTTTGGCCACCACGTGGCAGGAAGGGACAGATGGTCTGCATCCTCTGTGTAAAGACCCTTTTGGCAGCTACTTGGCCATTCTAGATGAATGTGCATGGGAGAATGAACTCATGAGTTGGTTTCCTATTCAGGTTGCATCTGTATTATCTACACAGTGTTGAATTCTGTATTCTGAAAGCACTCCAATGGTGGTGTGACACTCATCCCTTCATGACTTGCTTTTGTCAGACAGCTCCAATTCATCTTTTCCCCAGAGATGAACTTGGGATGCAGAGACTGTAGGAGATATGATAGCATCCTATGAAAATCTGTTGAGCCACAGCAGCTTGAGGAGGGCTGAAAACTATCTCTTGGTGAGAACATTCATGTACCTGAGGCTAACCCAAATCCCCAAACTTATTCTCCTGTAGAATAAATTGGAATAATTTCCCTCCTCCCCCTGAAATCTAGCATTTCACTAAACTTGTCTGGAAAACACTTTGCTATGAAGAATTTTTTCCTTAAATTCAACTGAAAGTTAGTTTCTGGGGCTTTGGATAAAGCATTCCTAATTCCTTTTCCATGTGACAGCCCTTCAAATATTGGACCCACTTTCTTAAAAAAAATTTTTTTTTCCTCACCAATTCTCTTTGCTTGCTCTCCCCTGATGTGGCTTGTTCTTGGTTTCTCCAGTTCTGTCCATGACTTTGTGTGCTGGCTTCTGTCCTTGCCCTGCCCCCAACTCCAGGGGCCTCATTCAGGACCACACTGCTTGGTTAAAGTAGAGGCCATGGCTGAATGCTAGTTCATTCGTTGCACAAATGTTTGCACTCCTGGTGTGCATAAGAAAGACACTGTGCACATTCAGACCAGGCAGAGTGAAAGATAACATTCTAGTCTCTAGAAGCAGAGGTGAAACCAGCCCATAGATTACCATAAAGTCAGTAATAAGGTGCCACTTTCCTATCCACAACTGGATGTGGCTTTGCCTTACCATGGGCACCTGACCCAACCCACTTCCCGTCTTAAAATTTCATTTCCTTTTTCAGGACATAATCCCTATTACTGATTTAGTAGTGAGAAATACTCAGGCCCCCCAGGGTGGTCTTGATTCTGATCCCGGCAGGGGGCCTATGGGGCAGGGACAGCTTGTCTTCCTAATGTCAGATTTTAAAACCAGACCATCCTAGTTTCCCTTAGTAACCCATTATGCATTGGCATCCATGCATTTATCTAAATATGTTTGCATTTCTAAAATTTGAGTCTCTAACCTCCAGTGGGATTGAGTGCTCTAAAGTGTGTAACTAAAGTGTCATGACATGAAGTGGACCTGGATTTGTCTTCCCTTTCTCAGACCCCATGTCCTGTACATCCAGGGTTTTGTGAGCAACCTCACTCTCACTTCGTATACAATCAAAATTGCTTTTGCATGCCTTTCAATTGAGGAACATGTGTTGAGCACATATTGTGTGCGGGGCCCAAATTAAGCTCTAAGGGTATTCAGTTCTCCTTCTTTATTCAGAAGGATGAAGCCTTGTCTTTCTGGATTATCTTCATCTTTTTTTGTCTTTCTAAGTCATATGGACATTTTAATTGATTTTCTTTGGACATGAAATTGGGGATCAGAGGTGCTGGAGTGAGAACTGGTTCTTTTCAGGGGATAAGGCACCTCCCTGCTTCCCTCCTACACTCATCTTCCTCTCTGCCTTGCCCTTTGGACATCCTGGGCTTATCTGAGGGTCATTTGGCTTTTGTGTTCCCTTTGCCTAGAAGAACCCTCTCCAGATCCTCATGTATCTGGCTCTTTGTTATCCCTGAATCTTAATTCCAGTGTCATTTGGGAATCCTACCCTGACCAACCCACCAGGATCAGCACCGCAGACAGCTCAAACCCATCCCTCTGTTTCAATGTCTACCTTGTTCTCATCTGAAATCATTATATCTTTGTTAATGTGTTAATTCTCACCTTCCTCCGTTTTTAAGCTCCATACTGGCAAAGACCACATCTGATTTATTTGTTATTGTTTTGCCAGCACATTCTAGGTTCCTATTAATAGTTTTTTTTTTAAATTTTTTTTATTATTAGTTGTTCAAAACATTACAAAGCTCTTGACATATCATACTTCATACATTTGATTCAAGCAGATTAGTTATTGAAACGAATAAATGGAAGAGGGAATGAATGAATGAATATTTCCTAAGCCCTTGGAGTTCAGTGTCCTTATCTATAAATTGCAAATGAGACAACACCCACCTGATGATAATGGCCTTGATAATAGTTTTCCTATACTCCACAGTTCTTTGGAAAGCATTAAATGCATAAGTAGAATGCTTAGGACTGGTTCTCCCATCTGTGAAATGGGGATTGTCTTAGTCAACTCGCTGTTGCTATGACAAAATACCTAAGATAAAAAATTTAAAGGAGAAAAGATGTATTTTGGCTCACGGTCTCAGAAGTTTCAATCGATGGTCAGTTGTGGCCCTATTGATTTGAGACTGTGACACCACAGTACATCATAAGAGGAGCAAAGATGCTTACCTCATGGTGAGAGAGACGGAGAAGGAGCCAGGTCCCCAACATCCCCTTCAAGGGTGCACCCCAGTGACCTAACCTCCTCTCACTAGGACATACTTTCTAAAGGTTCCACCACTTCCCAGTAGCACCATGGATGGTGGCCCAAGCCTATAGCAACTATGATGATTCCTTGCCTTATCAACCTCTCTGGGTTGCTGTCAGGATTAAATGAGGTAATGTAATTTGAGAACGTTGTAAGTGGGGTATGTGAGATAGTTCTTATTATCTGAGGCACAGTATCCCATTCCAACCCTGTTGCTGCAGGTGCAGATTCATAGCTGGGCCTGAACTGCCAAGCCCCATGCAGAGCCTGTTCCTTTACCTCAAATTTCAGGGTCAGACATGCTTCCCAGATCTTCTCTCACTGAGCACTGTGCATCACCACCTAATTTCTGCTAGTGTTAGGTTACCTACCTCCATCTGACTCAACCCCAACCCCACCTGATCACCCTGCACATGACTGTAGATTTTAGTGGGCAACTTCGCCAGCCCAGTTTAAGTCATTGCCTCCTCCACCTGTCAAGGGCATGTCCCTGAGCAACTTACATATCTTCTCAGGGCCTCTCTGTGCTCCTCTGAAAATGTAACGATAAGTCTACCTACCTCTTGGGGTTTTCCAGAGCATTAAATGAGTTGATGTTTATAAAGCACCCAGTGCATGGTCATTGCTCAACAGAAGGTAGCTACTTACAAGGAAGTCTTTATCCAGATCTTTGAACATCTAAATGGCTGCTTTTCAGCCTTGTTCAGAGAAGGCTCATCACCCAGACCTTGGTCCCTCATAGTGGATGTGGTAAATAATAAAAAATATATTTTGATTATTTCTTTCAAAGTTCTCTGAGCATCTAGTGGGTGCTGGATGCCAAGTACCTCATCTGTAGCCAGAGAGATGAAGATGACACTGTCCTCCTTAAAGGAGCTGTGTGAAGAAGCAGCCTTCTAAGGAATGCTGGGGAGTGATGGAAGAAAAAAATTTTTGAAATACCAGATAACAGGTATCTGTAGGATCCTTGTACAGAGCCAAGTAGCCTGGACGCCTGGCCTTTGGGAAGAGATTCCTGCAAATGGTGATACTTAAACTGGGTTTTGAAGGTAAATATAAGTTCATGTGGAGCACTGTGGACTGAGTGAGTGACATAGCAGGTGCAGGTAATGACAAATTCAGGGGTCCAGAGACCTGAAGTTGTATGTTGAGGCATGTAGGTTTTACCTGCAATGCTCCTACTGCACCTGGAGGCTGGGAACTTTGCTGAAAGGCAAGGCAGGGCCAGAGCATCTGTTCAACTCCAGTAGTTCTCCCCTTATGGCTGGTTTCAGTTACCTCTAACCAACTGCAGTCAAAAGTATTCAATGAAAATTCCCCCAAATAAACAAGTTCTAAATTTTAAATTGCACATTATTCTGAGTAGCAAGATAAAATCTCTTACTGTCTGTCTCCATCTCACCAAGATGTGAATCATTCCTTGGTCTAGCGTATCCCTGCTGTATATGCTACCCGCCTATCAGTCACTTATTAGTCATCTTGGTTATCAGATCAACTGTGGCAGTATTGCAATGCTTGTGTTCAGGTAACTCTTCTTTTATTTAATAATGGCCCTCGAGTACAAGATTAGTGATACTGTAAATTCAGAGATGCCAAAGAGAAGCCATGAAGTGCTTCCATTAAGTGAAAAGGTAAAAGGTTTTGACTTAATAAGAAAAAGAATCACATGCTGAGGTTGTCAAGGTCTATAGTAAGTTATTATTATTAATCTCTTCTGTGTCTAACTTATAAATTTATATAATTTATAAATTATATATTATCATGGGAATGTATTACAGGAAAATGCATAGTATATATAGGGTTTGGTACTATCCATGATTTTAGGCATATAGTGGGGGTCTTGATATGTTTACGTCATGGATGAAGGGTCATTGCCATACAGATCTTTAGTGAGCACATACTATATATCAGGCATCAATTTAAGTTCTAGGATGCAGCATGAGCAAAACAAAGACTCACCCTGATGAAGCTGACTATGCAAACAGCTAAATAAGCAGAAACTATGGCATTAAGTTGAGACCAGTCTCTTAAAATGCAGGCAGGGTGTGGGATTAAAGAGTGTCTAAGGGTCAAAGTGGATCTCTCTGAGGCAGTGGGATTTGAGTAGAGACCTGAGAGAAAAGGCAGTGATCTGTGGGTATCAAGAATAAGCTCTGAGGCCAAGGGAACAGTGGGAGTGGGGAGTGACCTCACACTGGGAGGATATATGCATGTTTGGAAAACAGCCAGGTGGCCAGAGAGACTGGAGCACAGCAGAAAGGACCTGGGCCCCTCTGAAGAGTTTTCAATGATTCTGTGGGATGCCTTGAAAGGAGCCAGACATTTGGGTCTGGGAAGAAGGCAGAGCCCCCAGGTTGCTAGGAGGAGGTGCATGGTGTGGTCCAGGTATAGGAAGCTGAGAAAAAAGGAAGCTGGGTGGCATTGGGGCCCTCAGCTGTTGGAGAAGGCAGGGGCGGAAGCAGTCTTGGAGGGTGATGAGTCCTTTGGCTTGGCTGTGGCATGGACCTGTCCCTCTGATTTATTAACATTTCTGTAGCCACCCACCTGATATAAGGTTCCTCTTAACCTCGCATGTCCTTGGAGGGCTTTTCCTGATAGAGGCAGATGGGAAGCTCCAAATTTGCCTGGACTCCATTTTTTTCTTTTTTCTTTTTTTTTTTCCTAGACAGCAGTAGCAGCCAAGTTAGCAATAGCTGTCAGCGTTTGGGCTGCACATATGCTTCATCCCCAAAATCCCACTTGTGGAAGTTTATTCTGGGACATGACCACATTAATTATGTACATCCTGAGCATGTCCATGGCAGTACTGTTTGTGGTACTTAAAAAAAAAAAAAACAAGACAAAGGAAGTGTAAAATGGCTTTATATATATGATATCTATTAGATAAGTTATTCAACAACTACAAAAAAAAAAAAAAAAAAAAGAATGAGGCAGAAGGTGTGTTAATACAGAAATGATTCCTAAAATTAAAAGGTGAGGTATAGAAAGTTGTATATGCAGGTTGAACATTCTCCTGTGAAATGCCTATGAGCAGAAGTCTTTTGGACTTTTTTTTTTTTTTCATTTTGATTTTGGACTGTTTGTACATCCATAATGAGATATCTTGGGAATGGGACCCAAGTCCAGACACAAAATTCATTTCTGTTTCACACACATATCTTACACAGCCCGAGCATAATTTTATACAGTATTTTTAGCATGCCTGCATTTTGACTGTGACTGTCACATGAGATCAGGTGTGGAATTTTCCACTTTTGATACCATGTCCGTCCTCACAAAATTTTGGAGCATTTCAGATTTGGAATTTTCAGTTTAGGGATGCATAAAAATATACATGTATGCCTTTACGCCCATGGGACATCTCTGGAAGGATGCACCAGATATTCTTCACAGATTACCAAAGAGTAGGACCTGGGGATAAGGGAGGAGATGGCAAGAGAGAGAAAGAGTCTTGCTTTTTTTTTATTGTACTGTTTTGTAGTGTTTGAATTTTTAAAAGCTAAAGCCAGGAACATGATTATTTTATAATAAAAAAAAAATCACAGGAGGGCTGGGGCCGTAGCTCAGTGGTAGAGCGCTTGCCTAGCACATGTGAGGCACTGGGTTTGATCCTCAGTATCAAATAAAAATAAGCAAATAAAATAAAGGTGTGCTGTCCATCTACAACTAGAAAAAAAATATAGGACCTATGGAATTACAGAATAAGCTTTCATTTATTATAATGATTCCTCCTGTTTGTGGGACAAATCCCATTTACAGCCCAGGTTTTAACCCACTAATCTTTATGTAATTTGTTTACTTATCAAATCAGTTTTGTTAACATTGGCTCATTTAAATGTTAAGCTAGCCCTGTGAGGTGGGCAGAAGAAGAAATCTCCATTTGCACTTAACTAAACACAGTCTTGGAGGCACTGAGGGGTTCCCCCAGCTCGTGTACCCAGAACCCAATGCCAGCCCGTCTTTGGTTCCTACAACCCCTAGGCATCTCCAGTTTCTCCTGCCTCTTGATGTGTGTGCTAATCCTGAACACAGAGAAGCTCATCTTCCCTTTAAGAAGGGGTCCTTTTGCTCTCTGTCCCCACCAGTAAAGCACTTGAGACCCTGAATATCGTCAAGAGAACAGGAGATTCATTCACCAAAGCAAACCCAAATCTGCACTTTGTTACCACAGCAGGATCATGACCATTTTATTCTAATCATTGACTGTTTAACTGCAAAAACAGAAAATTACATAAGCAATTAATACCTAAAGGTATATATTTGTGTAACAGATTATAAATAACTTATATTTCTGCACCCCCGACCCCCTAAGAGATCATTCTTTTAACAATTCAGAGTCTCTTCCTGTTGGCATTGCCTGTACCTTTAGGATCATTCTCCTCTCTTTAAATTCTTTGTTCCGAAATCGAATTCAGTTCTTGTACCAGCTCCCTTTCATAGACCTGGTTTCTCCAGCAGATCCTTGGTTTCCTTATTGCAAAGGTGATTTCTGTCTTTTTTTGTTTGTTTTTTGGAAGAAAGTGTGGAAAGTATATTTAAGTAAAAGAAGAAGAAAAACACACAATAGGATTTCGGTTTCCAAGCTGCTGAAGTAGGGGGGATCGTTGCCAAAGTTCAGCATTCCAGCTTCCTTGTGTCCACCAGACCCTCCGCTGGTGGCCATCCCAGAAGCCCAGAGCAAGCCTTCCATTCATCAAGTAGCATGAAGCACTTCTCCGCTGCCAAGGAAACTAGAGAGATGGAGGCCCAAGGGGGGACCCCAGGTCTCTCTCTTGCCCCTACAGGGAGCCCTCTCCCCTTAGTCATCTGCACCAGGGGTGTTCCTGGGCCCAGAGCCCCTGCTCCAGGAATGACTGGTTCATGCATCTGAGAATGATGCCATCTCAGCACCCCACTGCAAGCCCTGCTGAGGGGAGAGGTGCAATCTGGATGCACAGTTGTTGCAATGCTATATACAAGTACTGTGGTGTGGGGACCTAGAGACTTGGGCCTAGGGGACAGACAGCAAGGATTTCAGCTCCATCCTTTCCACTTATTAACCTTGGGTTTGTTGCTGAAATCCCCCTCACTGTCTTGCTCTGCAAAATAGGAATAATTGTTTTGGCAGCAGTAGTCGTCACAACTACTACTATCTTAATCGTTATTTTAAAAAAATATATTTATTTTTTAGTTGTAGATGAACACAATATCTTTATTTTATCTATTTATTTTTATGTGGTGCTGAGGATCGAACCCAGGGCCTCGCACATGCTAGGCAAGTACTCTACCGCTGAGCCACAACCCCAGCCCTACTATCTTGATCTTTAGGGTATTTTGCCTGTAACATCAGCAAGGCAGGTATTGCCATTTTCACCTTGGGTTTCTCCCACTGTATAATGGGAAGGAGTAATTTTCTAAACTGATAGTTTTGTCTGAGGTTCCTTCTAGGTCCTGATGCGTGCAATGGGGGAAGAGAGGTCCCATTTAGTTATTAAGCACCTACTGTGTACCCTGGCCTTGCACACAGCCCTCTGGGCATGTTTCTTCCTTTAATCTACCCGCCCAGGAGATGAATGACATGACGCCACTGTCCATATCCTCATTCCACACAGGGAATCTGAGAGGTTAAGGGACTCATCCAGAGCTCCTCTCATGGTGAGCCAGAGCACCAGTAGGACTTCCACTTGGCCTCTGATCCCGACCTGGGTCTCTGCTGTTGCATGCCCTTCCAACCTATGCATTCAACTGCCTGTGTTTCCACAGGCACAGAGTTTGATTGGCATGTGCCTACTCTCTGCAGCCCCCTCACCGCAGCCCAGTGCATCGAAGCTTGTGAAGGATATTTTTTTAGCAGGTGGGGAGTACATTTGATAGAAAAAGGAAGAGAGGAAAGAAGGAAGGCTTCACAGAAGGCCCCAGTGGGTGGCAGAAACAAACACAGCTGTTGGGTCATGTCTTCCTCAGGCTTCAAAGTGTTCCTTTAGGTTCAATGACTTGAACCTCATTTTAGAAAGAATACTGTGGCTTCCAGCCCAGCTGAATGTGAGACCCATCCTGACTCTAATCTGCTGTGAGGACAAGGGGTAAATTGATGCTTGCTTGTGGTGTGTACCCTGCAGCCCTCCAGCTGATGGCAGGAGGCATTAATGAATTGATGACTTTAATTCAGGGCCAGGAACAGAAGAACTCAGAAATGGCTATAATGTGTCATTTTCATTATATATATATATATATATATATATATATATATTTTTTTTTTTTTTTTTTTT